>NW_022900922.1:24684398-24710282 GCF_012274545.1 Fukomys damarensis
TATATAGTTTTAACTGTTAAAAATGCCTTAAAAACAATGACTGATAGAGTAGCATCAAGCACCCTTGGTTCTAGGTGATGGTATTCAAATACTACTGGATTTTCCACAGCGATAGCAAGGCTTCTTGGAGAAGAGATCAGTTACAGGCCTGGAGTAGGAAATGCACAAAATATGCCCAGAATATCTTCATATCAGGTAGCAAAGTAGTTTTAACTGTTAAAAATGCCTTAAAAACAATGACTGATAGAGTAGCATCAAGCACCCTTGGTTCTAGGTGATGGTATTCAAATACTACTGGATTTTCCACAGCGATAGCAAGGCTTCTTGGAGAAGAGATCAGTTACAGGCCTGGAGTAGGAAATGCACAAAATATGCCCAGAATATCTTCATATCAGGTAGCAAAGAGATTCTCAAAGACATTTGAGTCATGTCTAAAGGATTCAGGAGCTAACTTGAAGAGGGTCCCAGTGGTCAAATATGGAAAAGTTTGTGTTTTAATAAAAATAATTGTAAGAGGGAAAGAATCATGCATTTATCTTGACTTTCCTGAAAGAACTATGTCACCGAGTAACCAAATAGCAGATGGCCAATGTGTGTCTTTCCAAAAGTGCCCCAGTGAACAAATAAAGGCACCCTAGAAGTTAACATAGTCAGTTTGCACCCACGAATGAATTCAGGGATCTAAGGTTTAGCCTAATGGCAGCAAAGATTATAGAAAATTTGACAGCAAAATATTATGTCCCTTCCATTGGAAGAATACACCGTCACTGATGGTGTTGTGAAGAGGTCAAAGCTGAGACTTCATCTGCAAAATCTAGAGTTTGGGAAATATATTTCAGTTTCACTGGCCCAAGTTAAAACAAGTTAATTATAAGGAAAACAAAAGGATGGAGAGGAGTATGTAGATAAAAAGAGATCTAATACACGTAGGAGATTTTGTGTAAATGAGAAAGACTGACCTCTGGTCTCAGTGGATGAATAAGCCTGTGCTCTTTTCCTCACTACTTCCCTAGAAACTCTGGACAGAATATGCAAAACCACACTGTTCGACAGCAATGAAAATAACTCACACCAGGGAGGTTGGGATGGAATTAAAAACACATGCCTGAAGCCATGTTGGTGTGAAGGGTACATAAAACCCCGTGATTTGGAGAAAACAAGTCCCAGGGTATATGACCACTAAGGAAATCAGTGCAGAAATTCCTCAAAAAACTGAAACTAGAGGGCTGGGGATTTAGCTCAGTGGTTCCATCGCCTGCCTCACAAGCACAAGGTCCCAAGTTTAATCCCTGGTACCAAAACATACAAACAAACAAACAAAAAACCAAAAAAATGAAACTAGAAATTGCATTTGACCCAGCTATTCCTCTTCTAGCATCTTCCTGAAAGAGATAAAGGCACCACACTACATGATACGTGCAAACCCATGCTTACAGCAGCACAATTCATAATAATTAAATCTTAGAAGCAGCCTCTATGTCCATCAATAGATGAATGGATAGAGAAAATGTGATATTTACACACAGTACAGTACTAGTCTGCCATAAAGAAAGATAAACGTCAGTCATTTGTGAAAAATAGATGCATCTTAATGTAAGGTTAAATCTTAAATCAGATATATAAGTTTAAATATCACAGATTTTCTTTCATATGAGAACATCAAATTATAAATAAAGAGCAAAATAAAAGATAGATAAAAGGAAGTAAGGAGAAAGCTCTTTCTCAAAGGGAAGGGGGAAGGAAAGGAGATGAACAAAGGAATTAAGGTGTGTTATGTACACAAACCAACTCCCACAAGGAATGTAAATGTTATGCACTGCAAACATGCATGAAGAAAAAGAAAGAAAAAGAACTGGCCCCAAGGGGTAGTAAAACTGAAGAAAAAAGACAGGCAGACTCAGTGCATTTTACTGGGGAACTTCCTGACAGAATCACGGTCCTGGGCAGCAGGAAGACCAAATGAGTCCCTGAAATTTGGGTCAGGAAGAGAGTTGGCTATATCTGTATGGTAAAAGTGACTTCATCAGCGGGAATGTACCTGATGTATCTTACGTGAATATCAAAGAGCCAGGCACATTCTGGCACCGAGTCCAGTTGTAAAGCTCTACCTAGCATTCTAATGCCTGTGTTTATTTATAGTGTGCCAGGAAATGATGTAGGGAAAACCAGTCCCTAACTGTAGGGTTAACTCAGGGGCAACCACGGTGCTTATGAAGATGGCTAAATCCATATACACGAGAGAATAATCCTTCTCTCTCAGGAAAGGAATGGGCCAAGGGGAACCTTGCTCTCTGTTTGGGAGAATCTTGTTATTGTTGATTCTTTGCTCTTGCCACTCCATCCTAGAAGTGAACTCAGCCATGGAATATGTGTAACAGAATGAGGAGGATAAAATTTTACACGTCTAGGCATGAGACTAAGGAAAGAAGGACTCCAAGCGCTGGAAAACATAGGGAAATCACAGAGAGGAGGGATCTTGAGAAAAGAAACCCACAAAACTCTGCCTAGCAGCCCAAGCCCACTCCCAAGGTAAGACAAAGAATGCAACAAACTACAGAACAATGTCTCCCCAAAACAGGTGCCAATACCTCACAATAGGTAAATCATGAACGGGGCCTATATGTCCATCAATAGGTAGATGAATTTTAAAATGTGGTATATCTACACAATGGAGAACTACTCAACCATGAAGGATAAACTTGAGTCATCTGCAAGAAAATGGCTGGGTCTTGAGAGACCACAATATTAGGTGAAATAAATCCATCACAAAAGGTTAAATAATCCATGGTTCCCCTAATATGAGAGACCCATAATATAAATAATTTAAATATCAAAGTAAAAGTGGCATGTTAAGAAATAGGAAGATACGCTTTGTTGAGATGGGAAGCGGGTAGAGAGAAGGAGGGGAAAGGAAGGACAAGAGGCCAGGCCAGTAGAATTAGTAAGCCATGCTATGTGTATAATCGACCCCCAAGCTGAACGTAATTACTACGTGTTACAAACCTATGCCAATAAAGTTTTTTAAAACCAAGAAAACAAGTGCCAGAATTTAAAAAATAACTAGAAAATAAAATCCAGTCATACATAAAAAGCTGACTATGCCATAGCTCCGTGGATTTTTATCTCAGGAAGCAAGCAAGACTGGCTGAATATTTGAAAATCAGTGTGATCTGCAGACTGCAGAGCAGCAAGCGCGTGGCCAAGTCAAGTCAGTAGAAGCAGAACAGGCATTTGAGAAAATCCAAACACAGTCACAATAAACACGCAGCAAACTAGGAGCAGTTGGGAATTCCCTTCATGATAAAGGACACCAACTTAAGGAACTGCAGCTATCATCAGACCTAAGAGTGACAAACTAAACATGTTCCCCCTGGGATCAGGAGGAAGGCAGCCCGTGGTGCGCGTTCTTACCGCCTCTATTCCGTATTACAGTAATACCGCGGTTCAGGAATGCTTCTGTTCTCCAACAGTTCGGTTTGCAAACAGATGTGTTCTGCAAAATGTTGCTGCCCTTGGAGAACTCCACACTGGGTGACAGCAGACACCACTGGGGCCACCTTTCCCAGGATTGTGGAGTTAATTAAGTTCGTGAACCAAGACACCTCTGAATACTGCAAGTCCTGGCTTGTGCAATTGGTCAAGAAAAATAAAGAGCATACAAATGGGAAAGAAGACACAAAACTGTCTGTTCAGAGATGAAATCATCATCTATGTAGAAATCCCCAAGCAATTTAAAAACAAGCTCCTAAACCAATAGGGGAACTTGACAGTTGCAGGATTTCTGGGCACCACACACGTGCACACACAGATTAGCAACATACATATTAGCAGCAAACAACTGTAAACTGTAATTTAAAAAAACACCATTTATAATTGCTTCAAAAGTTAATCATTTAGGTATAATAAAAACATAGCATATTACTAGAGTACCATATATTGATGAAAAAGTCAAGAAGAGGATCCAAAGAATGGAGAGATGAACTTTGTTCAGTCTTTGCAAGACAATCTATTTAAGATGTCAGTACATCTCAAACTGATCTACAGATATAATGCCATTCAAATAAAAAATTCCAGTAGAATTTTTTTATTAAATTTTGTGAGACAGGGTCTCACTATGTAGTTGATCCTGGTCTTGAGCTCACTACGCAGCCTAGGCTGGCCACAGTCTCACAGCAATCCTCCAGCTTCAGCCTCCCAAGTGCTGGGATTACAAGTGTGTGCCACCATGTCCAGATACGGGAGAATTTTTTATAGAAATACATAAACTGATCATAAAATTTAGGTGAATGTCAAAGGGTCTACAACAGCCAAAACAATTTTCTAGAATAGCCAGAATTCTCGTTACTGTATTTTAGACACATAGCTCAATGGAACAGAAAATACAATACAAAAACAGATCCACACAAATATGGTTTTTTGGTTCAGTGATTGATTCATTGATTGATTGCAGTACTGGGGATTTAACCCAGGACCTTTACACTAAACATCCCTGGTCTTTGTTCATTTTTTAAATTTTGAGATAGGGTCTTGCAAAGTCATTAAGTTGCCTTGGCTAGGCTTGAACTTGTGACCTTTCTACCTCTGTTTCCCAGAGTTCTGGGAATTTGAATGTGCACCACCAGTCCTGGCTAGCCGATTTACTAAAGATACAAAGTAAAGGGCTGGGATTTAGCTCAGTGCCACCATGCCTGCCTCTCAAATGCAAGGTCCTGAGTTCAATCTCCAGCACATACACACACACACACACACACACACACGCACAAAAGATACTAAGTTAACTCAGTGGAGAATGGGTGGTGTTTTCAATCAATGATTTTAGAAGAATTGTCATCTGGGTACTTCCATTTTATACATAGTTTGACTTAAATAGATTTTGTTCTTAGGCCTAAAGATTTTTTAAATTATGAGAGAAGAAAAAAGAGAAATTTTTTGTGATCTGAGATTGGATAGAGTTCATTGAAATGACACTGAAATCATGACCAATGAAAGAAAAAATGATAATTAGGTATTATCAAACTAAAAGTGTAAATAAGGACAAAATGTATAATTAATAATGTGAAATAGGAAGAAAATGTCTGAAGGGGAAGTAGAAAGGGTAGGGGAAAGGAAAGGAGGGAAAAGAATAAATACAAGAAAAGGAAAAAATGGAAACAAAGTCTTTGTAAATAGAGAGGGTAGAGGGGTTGAAGGGAGGGCAGGGGAATGGGCAAAAATTAAGAACCAAGAAACATCAGGTAAATGTACAAGTTCCCAGTGATGACTGTAACTGTACTGTATAACTAAAAGGTACCAATAAACAATGAAAAAAATTTGATGAATTAAAACTTGTCTTCTCTGCAGGGCATTGGAAAGCAAATGAAAAACAAGATACAAAAAGGGATAACACTATTCAGATCTCATGTGCGTCAAAAGACTAGTGTCCTGAATATATAAAGAATTCTAAAAACCCAGTAAAGACCCGACATAAAAATAGAATTGGAACAGATACTTCTCCAAGTAAGACTTAAGGATGTCACAGAAGCATAGGAAAAAATGCCCAACATCATTACTCATGAGTGGAGTGCACATTACACAGATGGTGAAATACCACTGCACATCTATTAGGATGGCTGTGATAAAAATAAAACATAAAACTTACAACTCCAAGTGGTGGTGAGTGGTGTAGGATCGTGCAACATGCCCAGATGAATTATGCAGAGTAATAGAAGCCAGTCACAGGACTCCGCGCTGTGCTATCCTGTTTTTATTACATTCTGGAGGGGCAGAGAAGAGAGTGTGGGGGGGTTGATAGAGAGAGGTGGTGTGAGTGAATGGGGTGTGATTCTGGCTTCAGCTGTGGTGGTGGCTACATGAATATAAGCGTGTTTTAAACCTCATTGAGCTGAGCAACCAAGAGTTAATTTTTTCCTTCTCATATGTTATTTTTTATCACTGTGCATTACGGTACATCATGATCGCATCCATCATGTGTGTGTGTGTGCATGCACACAGCACCTTTTAATCTTTTTTTTGTTCCCTTCTCCTCCTCTCCCTTCTACCCTTCTTCCCCTCCACATTTACAAAAGGTCTATTTCCATTCTTTCTTTCTTTCAATCCAAGAGTTAATTTTATACTATGTAAATTTAAAAAATAGACAAGACTATAATTGGGCTAATTAAGAAACCTCAGAGACACTGCAATTGTATAAAATTCAAGCTGCGGCTGATTTAGAGGGAAAGGGGGAAGTTGTGTTTGGGATGTGGAACATGAGGAAGATGTTAAGATGACTGGCAAAATTGTTTTGTTACCTAATAATTATTCATTAGGTTATAGACTTCTGTGGTTTTCTGTGTCTGTGACTTGTTTTTAAAAAATGTTGTAGGTAGTAAATGGAATTTCAACAAAATTCCAATATGGTTTTACACAGAATTTCTTATGCTAAAGAAAAAAAATTAGTAACAGTGACAGAGAGCAGTAGGGGATTGCCTTACTACACATAAAAAGTCATTACTCTTAAATTGGACCCAGCAGTGCAGGCTTATACACCCAGCATTCTGGGAGGCTGAGGCAGAAGGATTACAATATCAAGCCCAGCCTGGAAACTCAGTGACTTAATCAAGACCTTGTCTTAAAATGAAAAATAAAAACAGGTTGAGAATGTAGCTTAGTGTATAGGCCCTGAGTTCAATCACTATTACTGGTAAACGTAAAAATTACTCTTAAGATAATTAAGACAATACAATTTTAATTTAGGAAGAGATGCATTGAAAAATGAGATAGAATAGAGGCCAGAACCATACCAAGGCATATGTGATAACTTGAAAAGTAGAGTAGACATTTGAGAATTGGGAGAAAAAATGCATTATTTAACTAGTTGTGCTGGAAAAACTGAATATCTAGATTTTAAAAATTACATATCATTGCCTCATTCCATATGTAAATATAAATTCCAGTTAGATTAAAAATTAAACGTGAAAGGCAAACATTATAAATACTTAGACTATAAGAGAATATAATTATGAATTCCAGATAGGAAGCATTTCTTTTTCTGTTTCTTTTTGTGGTACTGGGAAGCATTTTTCAAGCCTCAGGAAGCACAATTTCTAAAGGAAAAAATATGTACATCGCAGTTAAAGATATGTATTTACCAGAGTATACCATAAAACAAGTGAAAATTGGGAGAAGGTATTTCGAGAAGCCATGATTAATGTAGGATTAGCATTCAGCGTACTGAGATTTAATGCAAATGAAATGTCACTGCAAAATAAAGCAATTGTCAAAATTCTAAAAGACAATATGCAGTATTGATAATGATATGGAACATCAGGGACGGGCATCTGCGGGTGATGGGAATGTAAATTGGTGTAACCACCTTGGAAAACAATCTCCACTCTCTTGCAATGTAAGAGGGGTGCAGGGCTTAGCACAGATTTCAGAATAATTGCAACAGTTGGAGGAAGGAGGAACAGTCCAGTTGAAGTTCTAACGTAATGCTAGTGTTTTGTCTCTTAGGCTGGGTAGAAAATATTTGTGCATCGATATTATCAGTATTCCTTGAGCTCTTTTGTGTGTGTGATCAATTTTACAGTGAAAAAAACCCTTCTGATGGGATATTATCTGCAGCGTTTTCAAATATGAGGAAGCAACTGCATACTATTTAAGAAACTTATGTGTTCCCTGCACCCTGGCCTTATACTCAGTATACACAAGATCTTTTGAAGTACACACGAAAAATACAAAGTATTATTTGAATATTTACACTGGAAACATATTCACATATTACTTGCGTAAAAAATGGTATGAAAACTGCAAAGCTTGTGTCCCTCTTTAAAGAGTCAGGATGCTACTGGGGAGATGTGAATAAAGTCAAAGTGCATGGGAGAGCATTATATTGGTCTTCAGGACCTCCTACTATGAGTGGTGAGTGTGTAAAATAAGCATACGAAGGTGCATCTTATAAAGATGTGTATGTACTTTGGGGGAAGAATTGGTGCATGGTAAGTTACCCTAATTTACCTAGGTCCTCGCTCCAGTCACATTTACATTAGATTTTATTAGACTTTGAAGTCTGCTTATTCCAAGACAGCACCACTGAACAATGTCTTGTCAATTGAATTCAACAAGTACACGCGCTGTGTCAAAGAGAAATTTGTTGTAAGGCAGATTTTCAGAGTTGCATTCTTTGCAAATGGTAAAACACACCTACTTATGTACTTGACATTAGGGAGCTAAGGAAGGAAGGAAGGAAGCTATTTTGCTGTAGTTCACTACATTTTTATTATAGTTCATCGGTATTCTCACTTTCCCCCCTAATCTTGGCACCCTGACATTCTTCTATCTCTGCCCTCCTTTCAGAAATGGAATAGCCTGTGATTATTAGCTCATTGTTGGAGCTAGTAGAATCAGTGGACTGTTTTCAGGGATCACTAGAGTGAACTCTGTGATTCCTACATCCTCCTCTCAGCCTCACAGTTGAAGCTACATTATCATTAGAGGACCAAATAATTCAGTGTCCCCACTGGGACCCTCTGGAAGACGGGTGTCAGTGGATGTGTCTAAGGTGGGCTGATGTGCAGAGACCTGTGTCGTCCCAGGGGCTGACAGTGTGATGAGCGAGGTGTGTGAGCAGATATGTGGGTTGTACAACTCCGATCACTCATGAAAGGACAGCAAGATCAGAGTTGGGAGTGTGTGAACTGGTGTGCCGGCTCCTCCACTTGCTGGTGTGAGTGTCTGCTGCTTAGGGTGTGTGGCAGAGGCAGTTTTGTCAGAGCCCCTGCTTTTTGCTTACTTTCTGGATATTCCTGTAGTTTTACAGCGATGCTGATTTTTATAGAGTCAGCCCAACTCTTGCCTCTCTTGAGTAGCCGCAAAATCTGGGATTATTTCCAGGGTGTTCAACATAGCTTTTTATTTATGAGCCGAAGTAGTTTATGAAGTTACACTCCTGGGTGATGGGTACATGTGGAGGTACTGGTTAGACGTTTCTGCTTCAGTCAACAGAGATAAAATCAGAGGGGATCAGAGGCTTTGAAAGGCACTGTGAAAATAAATGCATAATGTACAGCACAATAGAAGCAGAAAGTCCTAAGAAATTCTCTTATCTTAATATAAAGCAACTCTGTCCTCAGCTCTTTCTCATACCTTGGCTTGTTCATCAATAGCTATGCATGCCGACTGTTCCTTCACTTGCGAGTGACATGCATTTATCTAGGATTTATCATGTGCCATTTTATCTTCTTGTTCTAGGTGGAAAAAAAAAACTCCAGGTAATTTCCACATCTTCGTCGTGGGGGAGACAGACAATAAACCCACATAAACTGAGATAATTTCAGAATAGGGTGTGCTTGGTAACCAATCATCAGAGCTTGATTAGCATTTATCGAGGGTTTATTCTGTTAGATGTTAACATAGATGTTCTACGTGTGTTACCTATTTAATGCCCCCAGCATTTTTGTGGTGCCAGTGAATTTATTATCCCCACTTTATAGACGAGGAAACAGAGACATAGAAAAATCGAACCACTTTCCGAAGAATTCAAACTGCCAGTAAAGGGCAAGACAAATTGAAGTGTAGGCCCTCTGATTGCCAGGTCACATCTGTAACCATTCTGTTGCTAAGGACAAGAGGCCAGTGTAAATGAATAAAATGCTGGTGGCTGAGGCCTGGCCACATGGGTAGCTTACAGTTCTATAGGTTGGTCTAGGAAGACCAAATAATAAGGATTCGGGCATCCTAAGACCTGAGGGTAGAATTTCCCAGGAAGAGCAATCACTGAGTTCAAGAATCCTAAAGTAGACTTGAAGTTGCACTGTTTGATGCACAGAAAGAAGAAATGAAGAAGGGGGTCACCTTTTAAAACAAAGAATCCACATTTAAAATAGAAATTCTGCTTACTATCTTAGCAGTTTCTCCACTCATAAAAATGGAGTGGCAGAGCCAATTTTACCCATTTATTATTGCATTAAAAGAGACTGCAGTTGCCATTGAGACTGCTAATCAGTTAGGAATCACATGGCCACAGTTCATACAGCTTCGCTAGTTCACCTTTCTGCCGTATGAACTTGCTCGGGGCACTAGTCTTGAGAAGGAACTGTGAAACTAGGGCCTACATGTGTAATTTAAAGTTACCACATCTACCCGATAAGGTGTCAGTTGCCCTCATCTTGTACATGAGGAAACTGGGAGCTCAGTGACATTACCAAGATCAAATATCTAATTTAAGCGATCAGATGGTGATTCTGACCCTGGCTTGTCTTGCTCCAGAGCACAAGGCATGTCCTCTTCCAGCTTCACTCTCTTCCAGGCAGGCAAGGAGCCATCTCCCTGTAAGGTATTGTCACCTCCAAAGACATGGTGATCACTCTTTCACAAGAAGGTCATGGGGGAGATGGTGCTGATGCGCATAACAGAGTGAACTGGGGAGATGGATCGCTTTAGCCCTGTTCCTGTCCTCAGGTGCCTATGTTCTTTGGGTAAAAGCACAATCTGCCTTTGCTCTGAAGCTGTGCAGTCTTGGCCTGAGAGAATAAAGAATAAAGCTGATTGCAAACTTGGTGCATAACAGAGAAAATAAAGACATCATTTACTGACTGATTTGGACTAAGAAAAGATGTATTTACTTGCAGTTCATTATGTTGAATGTGACAGGCATACATTTGTGCTTTTTATTGAATGATGACTTACTACATACAGGAATTGGTGCAATTTGTAATGCAGATTATGTTTTTAAACAAAAAAGGGTGCAAATACACTGATGGCAGTCACGTGACTCGCTCTGCACTTCTCAAAAAGTGGCTGGAGCGTGGGCCGAACGACAAATATACCCTAGATGCACGAATGTAATTTCCAAAGAAGAAGATTCTGGGCAGCTTCCAATTCAGTCGGGCAGATTTAGACAGAAGAAATTCATGGCTAAGAAAAGCTAAGTTTCTTAAAATAGCAGGAATTGGAGTAGGATCACTTGAATCACTCCCATTAACTGCTGAGATGCCTAAAGACAGCGCAAAAAGAATGACAGCTAAAATGGGGGTGGGACGTGAATGAGGCCACGTTGAGTCTCTGTAAGATTCTGAAAGCTAAACACCTGGGAACCCTAGTTTACTCCTAATGATGAGAGGTAAGAACGGGGAAAGACAGGAAGCTCTGCTCTCGTGTAAAATGCCTGTACTGAGGGAGGGTCTGGCTCGTGGCTTATTTTCTAAGTAACGAGTTTTGTGACCTCAGCAGCTTCCAGGCATTGGGCCAAATCTCATCTTGTGATACATTTGTGCAATTCCTTGAGGGTGCAGAGTCGAATTTTCCACTTGAAGTGGATTTGTGCATTTATAAGTGGGTAGGATTTGGTCTGTTTTTCCTGATTGTCAACTGCCATATTCACTTCTCTCAATCCATAATGGCATAAAAAATCCAATTCTCTTAGATGAAGGCAGATTCTACTAATTGCTTTTCTTTGTCAGACTGTCGGGGTTTTACAACCTCGTCTCATGATTCAGCCACTAAGGACTGCTTGCTGATGCTAACTTCCATTTAAGGTGCAGATGAGTATTAGGACTGGAAAAGTGTGACTAAAGGTGCAACCCAGGCAAAGATTTGAAAACAAATGGAAATATCTTTGTTTTAAGAATTTATTTGCCTTGGAGGTAGGCAAAGCTAACCATGATGTGATTTTCAAATTGTGGTTCAAGGGTCTCTTACCATTTAGAATTGGGCTTTGTTTGTTTGTTTGGCAGATATGTTGTAGCACACACTAAAATTTTCAGTGAACAGTTTCCTCTCCTGACAACTGGGGAGGGTTTAGCTCCCACCTGCTGTGTGCACCCTGTCTTGAGAGAGCAAACTCTGTATTCTCATGTGTGTACAAAGACGGGCTCAGCTTGCCAGCTCTTGTCAAAACTTCGCATAGACAGTGATTCCTTTTAAGGCTTGGGTGCAGCACTGGAGGCTCGGACGACTCCATCTACACTGCAAATTGCTGACCAGAGAATCTATGTTACAACGTAGGCTCATTCAGCAAGCCTGTGCCTGTCTCGACAGTGGTGAGGCAGAATCTGTTTTTAGGTAGCAAACTATGGATTTCCCTGTTACCACCATTCACAAATATGCCTCCCCACACTCCTCTGATAAAAGAGCCTTGCATTTGCGCAAGTGGAAGTCAGTGGGGTGAGGTAGAGGCCAAGGGCATTTCCAAAGGTCCCTCTGCACTGAGCCCCCTCTGAGCTGATACCCTGCAAGTCTCCACAAGCCGGCATTTTGATGCAAGTATGTTCAGATGTCTTCTCTTGTGTTATATCATCTTCCACATCTATTTTCCATATGTAGGACCAGGATTAGGGAAAGGGGACCAGAAATCACTATTTCCACTCTCCTCTCAACTCCCCTCTCAGACCACTCTATCACCATACAAGGAGTGATAAAAATGTACAATGTTTAAAATTTTAAAGTTTATTATAGTGAAAGACACAATGACATTAATCCCCCTCAGAAAACTCCGCCTCACTTGGACAAACTTTTCCTGTTGTGCTTATCACTTCCTGCAGCAGTTCTGGAAGTTCCCTTTCATGAGTGTCTTTATAAGTTGTGATGAAACGTATGGTGAATGCTACTACCAAGTACCATCCAACAGAAAGACAAGCTTGTACAAACTTAATAGTCTTCTTTCTTTCTGGAGTGATACCTTCATTGTATTTCTATAAGTTGATCTAAAAGTCTTTCTTTTACTATTTCAAAGTGTGTTTTAAATTTTTCTTATTAGTAAATTTTTCCAGTACATAATTATTACATTCATTGTGAGGAGTTGGTACATGTACATAACACATCTTAATTCTTTCTACTGGTTCTGGCACCATGTGACTTCTGGCTCCTCCCCAAAGGTACAATGAATATGAAAGCTGAACATTTTGCATCAGTTTAGGACACTGAGGTAGCCACAACAGCACAAAAAGGAACTCATAAGAAAGGACTCCCAAAACTGCTATAAAAAGTAGCAGGAGTGATGGGATAAGTATATTCCAAGTAGGGGGGAGGGTGTTTTAAGGTGGATTGATGGCAATGTGTTTTCTACCTCAATAAAGTGTGTGTGTGTGTGTGTGTGTGTGTGTGTGTGTGTGTGTGTGTTTTAAGTAATCTTTTTTTGGTACCGGTGATCAAACTCGGGTCCTTGTACTTGCAAGGCAGGCGGCAGAACCCCTGGACTAAATCCCTGGCCCAATAAAGTGTTTTATTTTATTTATTTTTTGGTACTGGGGATCAAACTCAGAACCTCATGCTTGCAAGGCAGGTGTGGTGCCACTGAGCTAAATCCCCGGGACCTCAATAAAGTTTTAAAAGTTAAATATTCATTGTATTTTTCTACCCTGTCTCTTATACCCTCAGGTCTCCCCAGGATAGACCTTGGGGACTGAGCAGGAGGGCAGTAGAAAAGAGAAAATAGCAGGAAGAGAAGGTGTCCTCTTGATCTAAAGGAGAAGAAAAGTTGTAGGAAGGTCATTTCTATTCTCTGAATCCAGTGATAGCTTGAGCGAACTCTTTCAGAACCTGTATTATTGTCTGCCAGGGCTGCTGTTGCCAAGGGGCTTAAACAGAACCAGAAGTCTGCTGAAAGGCATTGATGAGGATTTCTCAGGGGTGTGGGGGAAGGATGTGATCAAGCCTTTGAAGAGTCAATTCAATGACTTCTGAGGTCCTGCTTCATGGATCAGAATCGACTTTTTACTGTCTTCGTTAGTAAAGGGGTAAGGAAACTCTCCAGAGCCTTTTCTACAAGGGCCTTTTCTACAAAGATATGATTTAGAAAAACCTAATCTAGAATGGCTAAGTAATTTTTTTGTGTGTGGTCTTGTGCTTGCCAAACAAGCACACAAGGACACTACTACTGGGATTTATCCCCAGGGTTCAATCCCCAGTAAGGCAAAAGCAAAAACAAAAATTAACAAACAACAAAAACTAATCACTTGCAAAAGCCCCTACCTTACAATACCACATTGAGGGTTAGGGTTTCAAGATATGAATTTTAGAGGAACTCAGACATTATCCATAGCATATAAAATACCCAGGGAATAGTAAAATAAGTGTATATGACTTACCTTGTGTGTTCCTGGATTAATATACTTCTAGTGTAAAATGCAAATTTCAAAAATTTTAAAATTTAAGTTAAAGATTAAATATTGTTGAACCATTTAGAACAGTTCTTCAGTGCAGAATGTGTACAATTTAAGTGTTTGTTAAATCAATTAGTGTAGAGCTATCTATTTTTAGAGAGGCAGAGAGGAAGGACTGTGAAGAATAGAAAAAATGCATACAAACAACACATTGCAGCAGGTAACACAGCAGAGAACGAGAGTTGCTTATTCACTGAAGAGAAATAGAATAATCAGAGGTGGCTTTGGGAAGATTTTTCTGGTACTGATAAGAGGCGGAAACTAGAAAGGAGAACCCTGAAACAGAAAAGCCCATAGTTCAATAAATATCTATTATTTCTCAAGCGTATATGTACATGTATCAGGAGAATGAGAAAGTGGAGAATTAAGTATGATTCCAAATTTTTTAATGTTAATTATTGAAAGGAGGTTGGTACCATAAATAAAGAAAAGGTGGGAGACGATGTTTGTTTGAGGAAATAAGATAGTAGTGTGTTTTGATAGGACTAGATGGGAAAAGGAGATCTGCAGTGAAAATATCTAGAAAGCAATTGCAGGTGAAGACATGGAGACCAAGAAGGCCTTAGGATTTGGATTTTGGATTCAATCTCATTAGCTATCATGGCAAACCAAAAAGCAAAGACTTCATGATTCAGTTATACAAGGGTACTGCCAGGCTGTCACTACCTCCTGAAGTCAAAGGAGCTCTGTGGCTCACAAGTTAGTGATGTGTGATGTGTGTGACACTTTTGTTAAATGTAAATAGTCCTGCAAGTATGGAAACCACTAACACTGTACTTAGCTTTACAAGTGCTCCATCTCACTAGACATGCAGGGCAACTTCCTCAACTTGATAAAAAATACACACACACACACACAAGCCAACTACTAAAATTATACTTAACAGTGAGAAACTAGTCTTTCCACTAATATCACGAATAAGGCAAAATTCCCCTCTCACTATTTCTTTTTTAACATCATACTGGATATCCTAGAATATTATGACAAGAATAAAAAACAAAAGGTATGTGGTTGAGTAGAAAGACATAAAACTAGTTTCTCATAACTTTCTACCAAAAGAATAAACAACAACAAAAATCTTCTTGAACTAATATGACATTATAGACATATTGTGGGAACAAAAGATAGCTTTCAGCAATGCCTGAGTGGAAATTAAAATTTAAAAGTCAATGGTATTTACACTACACTAGCACCCTCCAAAATCAAATGCTTAAGGACCAGGGATGTAGCTCAGTTGTAAAGTGCTTTCCTAGCATGTGCAAGGCCCTGTATTTAATCCTCAGACCTATCAAAAGAAAAAAAAAGAAGAAAGAAATAGAAATACCTAGGCATGGATATGACAAAATACACATGATCCATATAAAGAAAGCTATAAAACTTACAGAAGAAATAAAAGAGAACTAAATACATGAAAAGATATCCCATGTTCATAGACAGAAGGAATAAATATTATTAAAATATCAGTTCTTCTCAAATTGACCTGCCTAATGCAATCCCAATCCAAATTTTAGCCAATTATTTTATAGCTATGGATAAACTAACCTAATATTTATATGGAGAAGCAAAAGATCCAGAATAGCCAATGCAGTATGGAAAGATAAGAACAAAATTATAAGACTTCAAAGCTTGCCAAAAAGCTCCAGTAATCAAGACACTTTAGTATTAGCAAAAGAACAATTAGATCAGTGGACCAGTGCTGTGGGCTGAGCCTGAAGACAGCCCTTCATCTCTTCCCTGCTACCTTTCTCCTCATAATATAGACCCTGGATGGCATAGCCCCAGGAGACAGTTACATTGTATCCTTCCTGTTTCCATCCTGTTAATGCCCCAATCACAAAACAATCACGCTACTTTCTGCCTAGGCCACATAGGTCATGTGGCCTATTTGCCCCTCCTCCTCTTCCTGTTTGCCATCCACCATAAAGAGCACATGGTGCTCCACGCAGCCATTAGCTCCCAATAAGCTATGGTTCCGCCTAGTCCCAGCTATCAAGACTGATCTTGGTCTCATCATCTTTTCTTCATCTCTCACCTCTCTCCCCAGCTTCAGACCCTATGCTTTGCAGGCTGCAGTAGATCAGAACAGATTCCAGAAAGAGAATAAATAAATATAATTGATTGATCTTTGACAAAGAGCAAAGATGATATAATGGAGAAAAGGTGTTGGAAATAAATGGTTCAGGACACCTGGATATTCATGTGCAACAACATGAACCCATAAAGGTCTATGCCCTTCATCAAAGTTAGCTCAAACAGGGTGTGGTGGTACATATCTGCAACCTCAGCTACTCGGGAGGCTAAGACAGGAAGATCACATGTTCCAGGTCAGCCTGGGCAATTAATGCGACCCTGTTTCAGAATAAGAAAATGACTGGAACATAGTCAGTGGTACACCACTTGCTTAGTATGCATGAGGCCCTGGTTTCAAATCCCCAGTATCCTAAAAATAATAATGATGATGATGATAAAAATTGAAACAGAACAAACAAAAAACCTTGCTGCAACAACAACAGCAAATCTCTACAGATGCAGAATAAGTATAAAACAAAACTCTAAAACTCTTAGAAGATAACAAAGGAGAAAAATATCAATGACCTCAATTTAGTAATAAATATTATTTGCCACAGTAAAGGCTCAGTCCTGAAAAACAGTATTGGCAACCCGCACTTCCTTAAAATGAAAAAGTTCTGTCATGTGAAAGATGCTACTAAGTGAATAAAATAATAAGCTGCAGACCAGAGAAAATATTTGCAAAAAGACACATCTGATAAGGACTGTTTGCTAAAATATATAAAGTATTTTAAAACTTGACAATGAGAAAATGAGCAGCCTAATTTTAAAAAAAAACGGACCAAAGACCTTAACAGACACTTCATCAAAGAAGATATGGAGATGCTAAATGAGGATGCAGAAGAGCGCCACACCAATCTGTCCTAGGGGAAATTAAATGACAGTGATATACCGCTATTAGTATGATATACCGCATCTATTAGTATGGCCCAAATCCAAAAGACTGGCAACACTAAATGCTGATGAGGATGTAGAACAGCAGGAACTCGCCTTCGTTACTGGGGGTAACACAAAATGATACACATACTTTGGAAGACGGCTTGGTAGATTTTACAAATCTAAACATACTCACAAGATCCAGCAATCACACTCCTTGGCACTGACCCAAAGAAGCTGAATGTCCACACCCATGGATATGCACAGCAGATTTATTTGTAATTGCCAAAACTTGGAAGAAATCAAGATGTTCTTCATTAGGTGAACGGATAAGCTTTAGTGTATGTAGGCAAAGGGATGTAACTTGGCACTAAAAGAAAACAAGCTATCAAATTATGAAAAGACATAGATGAATCTTAGATGCATATTAACAAGTGAAGGAAGCCTATCTAAGAAGGCTACAGACTGTGTGGTAATCCAAGTACATGACATTCTGGAAAGGGAAAACTTTGAAGGGTAAAAAGATCAGTGGGTACCAGGGGTTCAGGAGAGGAGAGGATAAATTGGCAGAACATGGAAGACTTTTAGGATAGTGAAACTATACTGTAGGGTACCACAGTGATGACTATGTTACAGCCTATGCACTTTTAGAATGTACAACATCAAGAGTGGACCTTAATGTAAACTGTGGCCTTGATATGGTACTACTGTGTAAGTGCAGGCTCATCGGCGTTAACAAAGCAAGGTCCTGAGTTTGATCCCTGGTACCAAAAATAAAACAAAATAACAGGGCAGGCCATGTATGTGGAGGGGTAGAGGACATAGGGGATATCTATGACTTCTCAAGTGTGCTGAGAACTTAAACTGCTCTCTATAACGTCTTAAAAATACTGCATCATTATTCCTCAATTCAGTTTCTCAAGCAGGCTATATGTGGAAAACTTCCAAGAGGGAGTCTGTATCCTTAATTCATTCATATCTAACCATGCCACAGCCTGGATCGGTTTATTACGTTAGCTCACAGTCATCTGGGATGAGCAGAAAATATTTTGAACATAATGACTAACCTGGCTTCCTGCCCTATATCCTTTAGTTTCAATCCAGAAGTTTTCAAGCTTTTTTAGAAAGTAATGTTAAAAAGTATATTTCACATCATAAACACAAGAGACATATATCTAGAAATGAAACTCTTGTGTGCAATGCACATTATTTTCTTTTCTGTTCAATTCTAACCTATTTCATTTATTTTAAAGATGCTAGTTACTCTCTAAACTGACTTTATGATTACTGTGTAAGTCATGACCTACAGTTTGAAAACCAGTGGCTCAGGTTATCAGCACTTGGCTAACACCTAAGAAACCAGCATAAATTTAAATTCAGCTGAGTAAGTCAAGGTCAAGGCTTGTGGTTTGTGTCTTCTACTACAAATCCAATACTGAGTTGTCATTTTGGACTCTGGTACAATGATTTCTTTTGTTCATTGTTCCTCTTACACTGAAGTCTTGTTCTGAACTCCTTGTCCCCACTGTGTTTTCACACTTTTCCAGGTTTGGCTGCAATTGTCCAACTCCTACTATGTTACTCTGTGTAGGGTAGGCTTTCAATGACCATTAACCAATATAGGTGAGGCAATGGCCTATGGCCTCCCACTGAATCAGCATGATGCCAACCTTCTGCCTTTTGGGTCTTCCTGTCAGTCCAGGATGGCCTCATTGAGTCCCTTAGTTTTCTCTGCAACACACTTCCAGTCAAGCCACTAATGGCTTTGCCATGGAGGGAGAGATTTAAAGAGGGGTTTGGAACCCACCAGAATGGGGGCTTTAGAGTGAGAGGAAGGGAGGCAGCAGATGAAGAAAATGTTGCCAAAGGAAATCTTTGTGGGAGAAATGAAAGCAGTGTAGTGTGTTGTGGACCTGAGACTCAGACCTGACTCACTTCTAAGTTTAATCTTCATTTTCTACACTTGAAGATTTGGAATCTTATTAGCACTTAATAAACAGTACTTTTGCAGGGATAAAGGTGAGATAATGCAGTTAATACATCCAGTAAATATTCTGCAATTTTGCTTGTACCTGAATTTCGTCACAGTTTGAGTGCAGAGTCCTTAGACTGTGTCTATGACTAATGTTAAGCAGGTTCTGGCATTGTCTTTCCTGCTCTAAGTTTTCTCCACCCTTCTCACCTCCTACTGCCTGAAAAAGGAGCCTATGCAATTATTCCCGCTCTGGCATTTGGTGTTGTCCATGTGGATAGCTAACTAGCCAATGGATGTTGGCATTTTAAAAGCGAATGAATATTAGAGGTCTTAATGGAATAAACTGCTACTAACTGAACTTTAGTTACCATGATGAGGTTGAGGGTATTAATATGGAGATGGTATCAGTGATAGGTACTTCTTAGAATATTGTCCTTGGAGTGAAATTTAGGTTCAGAAATTAGTCCACAATGAAGTCAATATGTACATACCTCAAAAAACTAGGATTAGAGGTCCCATTTGACCCAGCATTCCCCTGCTGGGTATATTTCCAAAAGAATTAAAATAATTATACCACAGCGATAAATGTGCACTCATGTTTATAGCGACACAGTTTGTAATAGCCAAAACTTGTAAATAGCCCAAATGCCCATCAACTGTTGACTGGATAAAGAAAGTGCGTTTTAAAAAAATATAAAACAGAGTACTACTCAGCCATAAAAAGAGAAACTAGTCCCATCAACTGTTGACTGGATAAAGAAAGTGCGTTTTAAAAAAATATAAAACAGAGTACTACTCAGCCATAAAAAATGAGAAACTAGAGACATTTATAGCTAAATGGATGCACATTGAAGCCATACTCTTAAGTGAAGTAAATAGGACACACATGTGTAAATACCAAATAGTTTCTCTGGTGTGAGAAACTGAAAGTGTAAATAAGGATCAAAATGTATAATAGATATACAGGAAGAAGAGGTCTAAAGGGGAAGGGGAAGTGGGAGGGATAGGGGAAAGGAAAAAAATAGGAGAAAAAAAATGGAAACAAAGTCTTTGTAATTGGGGTGGGGTGGAAGGTTGAAGGGAGGGCAGGGGAATGGGGAAAAAATAAGAACCAAGATACATCATGTACAGGTACAAGTTCCCAATGATGAATGTCATCGTATTGTGCACCTAAAATGTACCAATAAACTTGATGAATAATTAAAAAAAGAAATCAGTCCACAGTTCACTGACTCTATTTACACACTCAGCTCTGACCTAATGATATTAAAGCAGAAGTAAAAAATTTCCACCTTTGCCAAAAGACCCAGATATATTCACAAAGTGTTGAGGGTGATCCATATTGCTCCAACATGGTACTCTGCTACGTTGTCATGCGATTACATTTAACTGATTCTAATTATTAATCCATTTACCTCCCAAGAACTGTCTGCCTCTCTGAAACTACTGACAAGTAATACACAGTACTGTATGTGGAAAACCTGCGTAAGGCAAGTGTGATTTTAAAATGGACTAGGCATAAACTGTCCCATTTATATTTCTCTTAAGATGATGTGTAAGTGTGTATTTGTGTGAGGCAGATGTGTACGTGTTTATATACACACATCCGAATAGGCATAGGCTCATAAATATTCATAAGACAAGTCATATGTAAATGAATAATTTAAGCACCTTAGCCTCACTGGATCTGTTTATAGAATTCCTCTTCTGTCCCATGCAAGCATCACTTCAGAAAGTGGGGACAACCAGACGAAAGAATGAGGCCTCATTGACCTCTGCGGAGAGCGGAGAAGAAAGAGGGCGTGCAAGCATGTTAACTTGCTGCAGGGAAAAGTAAAATCACCTGAGGTTAAGTTGTTTACCTGCAGAAGTACCGCGAGGGTGGGAGACAGATGGATCCTGTGGACCTCCAGTTGCTCGTGCCGGTGCCTGAGTGAATAAAGCCACGGTGCGCCAGTCACATGGGGTCCATGTCAAAGGGAGACAGGAGTCCCCCGGCTCCCCAGACTTTAACCTGTGTCTCTATTTTTCATCCCTATCGCCTCTTGGTCAGGTTTGAGTCTGGAGACTCGTTCCTACAAGAAAATCCCTCTGAAACACCTTTTCTTCAGCCAGTGTTTCCTTAAATCAGCGAACACGCCTAACACAACTGAGGAAGCCAATGAATTGCATCCATTTCCAGGGCTTATTTTAATTTAATTTTATTTATTTGTTTCTTGGTACCGGGGATCAAACCCAGGACCTTGTGCTTGTGAGGCAGGCAGTGGCACCACTGAGCTAAATCCCCAGCCCCTCATTTCCAGAGTGTAAAACAGTACATATTTATTACCTTTGAATCTAAAGGTCAGCAATATTAAAATTCATATGAATCTTAGAAAATTTTTGTGAAAAATTAACATTGGAATTTCAGTAGGGATTGCCTTAAGTCTATAGATTGCTTGAAATAGTATGGATATTTTCAAACAATATTAATTTTACCAATCTATGAACCAGAGAAATATTACCATTTATTTACATCTTCATCGATTTCTTTCACCAGTGCTTTTTAGTTTTTTGTGTAGAGATTTTTACTTCCTTGGTTAAATTTATTCTCAAGTACTTTATTCTTTTTGATGCTATTATAAATGAAATTGTTTTCTTTTGGATAGTTGATTTTTAATGTATAAAAAGGCAACTGGCTTTTATATGTTGATTTTATGTCCTGTAACTTTATTGAATTGATTTATTAGTTCTAGTAGGATTTTGTTTGGTGGAATTTTCAGATGTTCTACATATAAGATACATCTACAAACAATTTTAATGTGGGTGGCTTTCATTTATTTTCTTTCTTAATTTATCTGACTAGGACTTTTAGTATCATGCTGAATTAAGATGGTAAGAGTAGGTCCCATGGTCACATTCCTAATTTTAGAGTAAAAACTTTCAGATTTTCACCACTGAGTCTGACATTGTCACTGGACTTGATATATATATGGCCTTTCTTACATCGAGGTGAAGTTTTCCTAAAATTTGTTTTTATTATGAAAGGACTAAATACACTTCTATGCCTATTGAGATGTTTATGTGATTTTTATCCTTCATTGTGGAACCATGAAAGACTCACAAGAGCCAAAGTTTCCAGAAATTAGCATAAAGCTATAGGCATCACACTCCCCAGTTACAATGCGACAGAAATTAAAATGGCGTGGTACTGGCATCAGGACAACCATGGAGGCCAAAACAACAGAAGAGAAAACCCAGAAATCAGCCCATGCATACACAGGCAGCTCATCTTGGACACAGACGCTAGGAAAGCACAAAGGAAAATCCTTTCAATAAATGCTGGGAAAATTTGGTATCCACGTGCGAAAGAATGAAGTGTGATCATTGTCTTACACCACATGCCAAAATTAATTTCAAGGAGATTGGAGACTTAAATAGATACCAGAGTGGCTCCACTTTGAAGTCATACAATCCTAAAAGAAAATGTGGAAAAACGCTCCTTGCCACGGATCTAAGCCAGTGGTGGTGAAGCTGTGGCACGTGTGCCCCAGCAGGCACTTGGAGCCTCTCTGCTTTTTCTAAACCAAAGCCTCAGTATTCAGGTGTCATTGCAGTGTTGACATTTTGCAATAAAAAAGTGAGTTTGGGGTTAAGACTGACCCATGCACTTCTGGTGGAAATGCAAAAATTGAATTATTAGAATGGAGGCTGTCAGGGGCAAGATAAAGAGCCATTATGGGTTCCTTTTTTTGGGTAGTGTGTAACAAAAAATGGTGGGCTTCACCAGCAATCCTTACTCTGCTCTATTCCGTAGGTCTCTTGATGTGGACTCACAGCTCTGTAATTGCCCTGCTGGGTCAAGCCTCTCATTCCCACTCATCTCCCGCAAGGCCAAGTGCACCCCTTTCCCTATCACACTCCTGCTCCTCGGCCCACGTGGCCTGCAAATTCTCATAGGGTGGAGTGGGCTGCTCCATTTTATTTCGTCCTCTCTATACTTCAATTTTTTATGGTCTAAACTCAGTTCTCTCATTCACTCAGGACTTCTCTTCAGACACTATATTCCTAATCCTGTTTAGAGTTTTTTTTTTAAAAGAAACATTGAGCAAAGTTTCCTGCTTTTTAAATTTCTGCTTTAATAATCTTACTTCTCAGCCAGGTAAAGAAGATGCCTCTGACAAACAGCAAAGTCATGCAAACACAAGAATGCTTGGAAAGAAAAAGTACAAAGACTGCTGTTTCAAGATGTCATCGAGCAATTAGTGTTGAGACGGGAGAAAGTTCATGATGTAATGAGCCTGACCCCCAGTAGGACCCCACAGGGCCTTGTAAGGTCTGCTGAAACAGTGGGACCACAGAGTAAGGACAGCTACAAGCCATTCAACAGCCTTGAGCAGGCAGGTGTCATGATAAGATTCTAGCTTCAGTGTACCAGTTGTCTGCAATGTGAGGAAGGGGGTGGGGGAAGCCTAAGGATGAAGAGAACAGTTAGAACGTGGACCTATGATCAAAGAGAGATGACGGTCGTTGCTCAAGGCTAATAGAGTTGAGGTAGAAGGATTGCATGATTTTGTGAAATATAGCTGGTCCTGACTTAGTAGGAAAACTCAATTTAGGTTTTGTTTTTTTTTAAATTCATGATGGTGTAAGAGCATAGACACACACGAACTCTGGTTTTCACTGCTGTGCAGTATTTTGTAATGAAGTGTTAAACATATCACTAAATTCAATACTTAACTGTAAAATGGGCTTTGGGGTGAAGATTTTGTCCACTGTGTTTTTTAAGTTCGTTGAAGGTAGAGTAGCTTAGGCTAAACTATGATGTTGGGGAGGTTAAGTGTATCAGACTAATTTCCAACTTAACATATTTTCAATTTATAATGGGTTTATCAGGATAATGCCCTTTATAGGCTAAGGGGCATCTGTATTTAGGAGATGTGTTGGCAAAATATGATAGCTAGTCAAAACGGGGAAAGAGGAAAAGAAATCGGCAGGAACTCCAGGAACCTGGTATGATTGAACTTTCCATTTGCAAGTCAAGGAACACAAGGAGACAAGCAAGCAGTGGTGGAGGGGATCCCTCATAATGAGTCCACTTTGAGGTATGGAGGGTTTGAATACTCAAGCGAAGAAGTTAAATAAACAATTAGATATAAGATCTGGGGTTCAAGAGTGAAGTTTGGGCTGGAAATAAAGCTCTGGCACTCACTGGGGTAATGGAAAGGCTGAAAATGAAAGCTATTGAAACGACTGAGAGTATCTGGGGAAAGATTTTGAAAGTGAGGGAACAAAAAAGGGCTGAGTTCCAAGGAAACCAAGGGTCCACGGACCACGGATATTCTAAGGACAGAGATGGAAACAGAAGTCTGCTCAAAACTAGGATAGAAATGTGGGCAGACAAACGAGAGAATGGTTTGTTACAGATGCTGAGGAAAAAAAAAGGAGTAAACAGCAATAGTAGCTGGGAAAGGTCATGAAAGTAAAAATAGAAGAATGTGTACTAGCATCAGTAGCAAGGACATTGAGCAGTTTTTGGAAGCCTGGCGTGGGAAGTAGAAGCCAAATACTAGTGGTCTGAAAACTCAAGAGAGGTTAAGAAATGGAGTGACTATGGACACCTGTTCCAGACCTGTGGCTGAGACGGGAAGGGAGAGTTGGGCATGGGGCACAGTGCCATGTTCATTCACAAGAGCCAAGATATTGAATCAACCTCAGTGTCCAGCAATAGGTGAATGGATAAAGAAAATCTGGCATATTGATACAGTCCTGTACTGTGCATTCGTTACAAAATGGTATCACTTCATTTATGGCAGCACGGATGAGCCTGGAAAACATATTAAGTAAAATCAGCCAGATATTGCATGACTGTACTCATACATGAAGCTGGGGAGGTTAAGGAGAAACGTTATGTGGGGAGATTGACCAATAGGTATAAAGTTAGTTAGAGAAGAGGAATCAATCCCAGTATTTTTCTACACAATAGGACGACTACAGTTGACAATAATATATTGTACATTTCAAAATAGAATGTTTTATATATTCTCCACACAAATAGATAATGTTTAAACTGATGAGAATACTAATAACTAATTTGATCATGACACATTGCACACATATTGAAACCTCACTTTATATTCCATAAAAATGTATAAGTATTATGTGTCAATTAGAAATAAAATAAAACAAAGAACAAAAAGAGCTGGGGGTAGAGGAGGTATAGGGGAAAGAATGAATGTTTTAAAATGCTGTTAGGATGTGAATATATCAATGGGCATTTCTAGTTTAAAGAGTTCTCAGATTGAACTCTCACTAAATATCCAAAGTAATTTGATTCATGAGTACATTTTATAGATAAGTTAAATGAAACTGCTCTTTTGCCTGAGATACATGGCATATAAATGAGGTTATGTACGATAGCTTAAATGCCAGATTATCAGCCTCCCAGCCTCTGAAAAATGCTTTCTTGGAGTTGATGTTCAGCTTCTGTAACACCTTGTGGCTGTCCCTGCAGTTTACTGAGTTCTGGGTCACACAATTACAGTCTTAGCTGCTGTTCCGTAAGGCTCTAGGTTTCCTTTATAGTTTTGGTCTTAGCAACCCTCCCTGGCTGACTTATTACCAGATCTGACTGGACTGTTGTTTTGGTCCATTTTGTGCTGCTAAACCTGAGTACTTAGAGAATACTGGCAACTGGGTAATTTATGAAGAACAGAGCTTTATCTGTTACAGTTCTGGAGGCTGGGAAGTCCAAGATCAAGGGGCCACATTTACAGAGGTCCTTCTTGCTGCACTTATCTCACGATGGAGAGAGAGAGAGAGAGAGAGAGAGAGAGAGAGAGAGAG
>NW_022900922.1:24715466-24728667 GCF_012274545.1 Fukomys damarensis
GCTCCCGCGCAGGCCGGGAGCTCGCGCGCACGCCGCCGGGTGATCGCAGACAGGCAGGCAGGCAGGCAGCTGAAAAAAAACCCAAGCTCTTTGGTTTTATAATTGGCATTAATCCATTGGTGAGGGCAAAGCCCTCATGACCTAAACACCTCCCATTAAGCTCCACCTCTCAACACTGTTGCATTTGGGATTAATTTTCCAACACATGTCATATTTCAGAGGGACACATTCAAACCGTAGCAACCATGATTGTTTTTATTTCCCAAAGTATCTCTCAAAGAGCTAGTTTTAGGGTAGTGGAAGTATTTGGCTTGTTTTCATATCTATATTCCATCTTTGGTTTCCTTGCAGAAATCCTTTTAAAGTATTGACCAAAACTAAAAATGCACGTAATCAAAACTGACAACATAATCTGTAAATCCCTATGTGAGCCCCTATAAACTGCATCATCATCTTCTGTAGCAAATAAGAGTGGTCTGGGCTCTCACCTTCTCTATATCTAGAAAGTCCACTTTCCTTCAAGGTACTTGTCTTCCCACAGTTGACACGTGACCATCTGATATGTGGCCTAAGCTTCACACTCTCCACCATTACCTTAAATATTAGTAAAGCATAATGTCTTTCTAGAAATTTGGGATAAGCATAAATACAAATAAGAGTTCTAGTTCAGATGACAGAGGAATAATTTATATTGTCCTGGTCATTATAAGCTGTGAACAAAAATATAGAAAAGCAACTATTTGAAGTCAATGGAAAATGACCCCAATGGGCAGAGATGAGAGGGCATTCAGTCCTTAGAAGAAGAAAACCACTTATCCTGGTGAGGCTTAAATTTATGCATCATTTGCTCTGAGAAAATTATTCATTTCTTCTTGGTTTAGGGCAGCTAGAACTCAAGATGGGAAGCATTTCTTTCTATTTTATTTTCTAAAAGTGTTTGTGTAGTACTGGCATTCTTTTTCATCTGGTATTTGATAGAAATCAATAGTAAAGCTGTTTAAGCCTTTAGTTCTTTGGTTTTTTTCAGATTTGACAATTTATATTTTATTCTACTTTGTATTACCACACAACCCCTCTTTGTATCTTCCTATCTATTCATCAATTCATATTATTTTGCTAAATATAAAAGTAAATTCCAGACAAAAATATTTCTTTCTAAATACTTTAGCCTGACTATTATTTTAAAAAGTTCAAAACTTATTTATGGTTCATTTTAAAAATTAAATTTACATAAAATGAAATACATAAATCTCAACTGAACCACCAGTGAATGATTGTGGCAAACCAATGCACATATATCACAAAACCTCTTTCAGGATATAGGGTATAACTTTGATAATGAATTCAGTATCTTTAGTGGATACAGATAAATTCTGATTTTCCATTTCATTTAGCTTCAGTTTCAGTGAGTTTTACTTAGGAAGGAAGTTTAACTTGGCAAACCTTGGCCTAAAGGTATTCGTAATAATTCCCTTGTTATCCTTCAAATATTTACAGACACTGCAATGATGCATTCTCTTTCATCCTGCTTATGGCCCAGGTGGCAAGGCCAATTAAAGAAATAAAAGGCACAGAAGGTGGGCAAGTAGGACAGCAGGAGTACACAAAGCACAAAGAAACTTGAGCGTAATACACATGTTCATTATCTTGATTGTGGCGATGGTTTGTGGGTCTACATGCATTTTGAAACTTACCAACTTGTACCCGCTTAATATGTTCAGTTTTCGTATGACAGCTTTCCATTCTACAACTATAACAGAAAAGAAAGTTTGAAACTAAAGCAATAAAATGAACTTATATACAGACAACATGATGGTTCATGTAGAGAATGCTAAAAAAATCTTCAACTACTAGAACAGAACAACTACTAGAATAAGTAGATTTAGCAAGGTCACAGGACACATGATCCATCTTCATGAATCAACAGCATTTCTACAGGCTAACAGCAAAGAATGGGAGAACAGCACAGTTTAACATTCACTTAAAATAGAATTTAAAAGCCATAAAATACCATGGCTCAATATACCATATTCATGAATTAGGAAATTCAATATTCTTAAGATGCAATTGTCTTCAAATTTATCTTTAGATAAATGCACTGTCAATCTTAATTGCAATGCACATTTTGCAGAAACCAAAGAGCTCCTTCTAAAATTTAACTGGAAAAGCCAAAGGCCAAAGCAGCAAAAATAATCTTGAAAAAAATGAACCAAATTGGAAGGCCTACAGCACCTGTGGGCATGAAAGACATGCTACCAAGTCCTTTAATCAGGACAGTGTGAAACCAGTGTAAGGCTAAATCAGCAGAGTACAATTAAAGTCTGGGCATGAACTCATGCATGGTGTTGAGCTGATTTTCTACAAATGTGTCAAGAAAATTCAATAGGGAAAGTAAAGGTGTTTGTTTTGTTTTCTCAACAAGATAGTTCTGGAATAATAGAGATGCTCAGGAGGAAAATCAACTTTCAACCCCACTTTATACCTCAAAAAACTAATTTGTAATGGACCATAGCCTTATTCTGAGTCTTTTTTGTGTATGACTTGCACTCTGAGTAACAATTTGTCCATTCTTTTAAGACAATATACACAGAGTACTAACTATTGTTATTCTCTAATTATTTTGCTATGAAATTTTGTTTTATTTTTTCACAGAAGTATGAAGAGTACCTTTCTATATTTTCTTTATTGATATCTACATGTATTACATTAAATTAAATATAAAAAATAAAGTCATAAAGTTTCTAAAAGAAAATATAGAAAAGTATTTTGTAATCAAAATAGGAAAATATTCTGCAGGACTTAAAATATTAAGACTAATAGAAAAAAATTAATAAATTGGACTTTCTAAAAGTACTTTAAAACCACTGTTAAAGAAAATGAATCAGCAAGCCACAGAGTAGGAGAAAACATTCCCAGTACATGTATGACAAGTACAGATATCCAGAATACACAAATCAAGACAATGCTCAATTATCAGACTAACAGGTGCTGTGAGAATTATATTACATTTAGTTGGGACCAGGGATTTAGCTCAGTGGTGCTACCACCTGCCTCGCAAGGGCAAGGACCCGAGTTCGATCCCTGTTATCCACCCCCGCCAAAACCCAAAAGTACAGAAAACATTTAGTTGGAAATAGATACTGTTGAGGGCCGGGGATTTGGCTCAGTGGTTCTGCCACCTGCCTCGCAAGCACAAGGACCCTAGTTCAATCCCTGGTATTAAAAAAAAAAAGAGAAAGAAATAGATACTGTTGACATCCTATGACACCCTGAGGCCAGCCCAAGGGCCCCAGGGAGAGATTTCTAAGCAGAGTAGCCTTTCCCAGACACAGACATCTCAGAACATGATTGCAAAATTCTCCTGGTTCCGTTTAATCACCAAAATATGGTTACTAAAATCTTCCCAGAGAACTTGTGTAAGCCAACTTGTAACACTGTATTTTCATGCAACATCCAGTTTAGCTAAACCCTCTGATTTTGCAACTGCAGTAAACCCTGGAGGATTGGGGGAAGTACTCCAAAAGATTTCTGAAAATCCTGCATGGGGGTGGGTGATCAGGGCTGTGGTTACTTTAATTCAATAAAGGATAATTACAGAAAGTTATCAGAGTTTAAGAATCTCCGGAGGAAACATTTATCCAGTTTCTTCTCTCAGGAAACCATCCTTCAGAGAAGTGGTTGGTGTGTCAAGTTAGAGGGTTTAAACGAGTGTTTGAATTCCTGCCTTTGAGCCTACAGGTTTATGAGGATGAAAGTAAAATGCAGTGTGATGAACTAAGCAGATTATTTTAATGCTATAAATGAACATTTTAGTTAATCAAGCTGTGTGCTGGCAGAGGAGTTTAAATTCTGAGGTCTCAATTAAAGTATTGGAAAACTCTTAGCTCTCAGATTACAGTCAAAAGAATGCCTCATTCTCACAAACAGTTAAAGCATTATTTGCATACTGTAGAGATTTTGTAAGGTTTTAAAAATGTATTTTAAAGGCACTACAAGATCAGAAGGAAAAAACTACTTACACTTCTATATTGATTTTCTCACTCATAGTTTAGATCATTTCACATTTTCCTTTTCTTCTAATACATAAACATGTCCTATATTTAATATTCCCCACAAATTTTTTTTTTTTAGAATTTCCCTACTGGTGGGTATTAAAGTTGTTTAATTTTTGTGTGTGTGCGACAATGAATAATGCTGTGATGAACATCTCTGCATTAATATTTTATCTACTTCAGGATATATTTTTAGAATCCTACTCAGAAGTTGTATTGCTGTGTCAATGGATATGGAAACATTTTAAGGATCTCAGTGTTCCATCAGACAGCTTTCCAAAACCTTTCTGCCAATTTATCGTTTTATGAGTCCACTAGACTTGCTTGTTTTTTTCACTGGCCCATTTCTCAACTTAGAATATATTTATTCTGAGTTAAACACATAAAAAGAAAGGCTTTCCTGTGACTCTCCACCCTGATCATTTCTTATCATCTTTCCTGATCATTCTTACGAATGTTCCACCTCCTCTGCTCATTTATAAAGGGTGATTTCAATGCCACTAGGAAATTCCTGTAGGCTGTCAAGGTGGCTGTTGCCTAGAACACTGGGAGTAGATTGGTTTTAGTTCTGTTTGTCAGAACCTTGTAGCAGGCTGGTTCAAAATATTCCAATAGCAAGGACTGAATACTATCAAATTTCCAAAATCATCAGGTTAAATAGCTTTAACCTGAATCCTAGCAGTATGTGACCTGGGCTCCAGCCCCTTATTACTTCTTATGAAGTTACTAATTTTGTGAAGATGATTGCCATGGTATGATTAGAACATCTGGCTTTCCCTATTCCCAGAAGTGACTTGTCTCTCTCTATTTTTTGGCAGTCACTAGACCATTCTTGAGTATCCAAATCTTAGGGATAGGAAAATGTCAATTTCTTCCTCCTTGCAAAACTTTTCTTTGTCTTAGGGCTCTGGGGTATAAGGAGAATAACCAAGGCTGGGGATGTAGCTGAGTGGTAGAGCACTGGCTTAACATGTGCAAGGCTCAAGATTCTATCCCCACAAAAAAGAAGGACAAGAAGAACTAGCTTAGCTACATGGTAATAGGATTTTATTGTTTTAATGAAAGGGATACACAACGGAAAGTTTTTTGGCTTCTGGCTAAATGTCTCGCAAGAGCTTTGTGTGCTCATAGGCAAAGCTTTTGGAAGGTGATCACACGTCCTAGAAGGGTGTGTCTCCTTCCCTGGCCCTTCCATTCCTCTGCTCCCCAGGTGCCATGAGGCCAGCAGCTTTTCCTCCACTGTGCCCCTCTGACATGCTATTTCGTCAGTCTGGCTGACCACGAACTGAAACATGAGCCAAAACAAACTCTTAGTTTAAATTGCAGGGGTTGGGTATTTTGTCCTCGCAATGAAGAAAGTGACAAAGACAGTGCAACAGAAAGAAAGGTAGAGGAGAAAGTCCCAGGAAAACACAGAGACAATTGGATTGTGATAAACTGATTGTGTTTCTGTGTGTAGGAGAGAGAGAGAACACTAATGTGTAGCAGGGGATTTGACTTTTAAATATGCAGTGCTGTGGTACTAAAATATACTTTGCCTGCAAGGCTGCTGGAGGTTCCTTTCAGCACTGTCCTGTTTTGTATATTCCCTCTGGGGCTCCCAGTACGTCCTCCCCAGGAGTCTGTCCCCTTATAGATGGACCGCCAGGCTGATAGTAATAGGTTGTGAGGCATCCAACTATTGGTGTGATGATTCCAGTAGATTATTCCAGAACAAATAAGTGAGCAGCATGATAGCAAGGGTGGGAGCAAAAAACAAAGCATACTCTGAATTAAAAACAGTGCTTACATTTTCTGGCTAATGAGAAAGCCTTTGGGAATCTTATGAAACAGCGAAAATTAGTAATGAGGAAGTAGGATCTTTCAGAGGCTGTGAGAGACCAGAAAGCCTGGAGGTTGTTCCTCAGTACGTGTCCCTGATGACTTCCACAAGGCGGATTTAGTGGCCAGCATACACACCTGCTACAGAAGACTCCCAGGGGAAAATCACTTCAGATATTGGGCACCGTCCTCTGCAGTGCTGACTGTCCATTCTCAAGGGAAACACCTGGAAAATATCGCCCATTTTGGAACATCGGAAACGAGCTCTCCCAGTTACTCACATTTAGATACATCTGTATTAATTCAAAGTAGGACTAGGACTGAAGTAAAAGGAAGTTAGGGCATTGCCCTGAATTCCTCCGACTTTCCAATAATCCCTACAGGAATAAACTATGCAAGGTAACAGCACATCCTTTGCTTGTGGATGCTTAACAAAATTAGGCCAGCTCAAAGAAAAAAAAAAAGCTTTATATCCTCGAGGCTTCAGCAGAGAAGCCCTTGCAAGACTAACTGCATGATTGTTTTCTTGTCATCACAGGTTTCATCCCATCTTTTTTTATTGCCTTCGGGATTTGCTGGCTTTAGAGTGCGCTGCTGATTTGCACCTCGTTCAGCAGGTGGCGCTCTATAGCTACGCAGGAAATGACATATCTAGGCCTGAATTTTGTTTTGTTTTGTTTTTGTTTTTCTCTTTGATTTAAAGGAGATGAGACTTCCAGATAGTTGAACACTCCAAGCTATGATGGTAGAATTATTCTTGTAGGGTTTTCGTCCAAGGAAATACTTCTTGATGGTAGTGTGCAACCTCTGAAAGAGTTCATGGTAAGCGTTTTCCCTTTTATTACGTGACTGGTATTTTCCCCAGTGATTCCAAGTCAATTAAATTTGATTTGGGAGGTCGGGTTTATCAACGTTATTAGCACATTTGGCACTGGTAATGACTGCCTTTTGCCAAGTGAGCAGTGGGGAATTCACTGTTTAACTTAAAACAATATGATTGTTTCTCTTCATTTGTTCATTAGGTCCCAGGGTTCTAGCTTCATGAGATTCCCAGCACTTCTGTCTGTTCACTCGCATCTGCTTTCTCAAAGCAATTTTAAGAAAATATTTTGCCCTACTAAAAAGGTAACCTCCCTGAATAGGAAATATTTATTTATTTATTTTCTTTTTATTGAGTTTATTGGTACATTTTAGGTATGCAGTATAGTTACATTCATTATTGGGATCTTGTATCTTTACATGAAAGGTGGTCTTGGTTCTCATTTTTTCCCCTTGTCCCTGCCCTCCCTTCACCCCCGCCTCCCCTCCCCATTTACAAACACTTTATTTCCATTTTTTCATTTTCTCGTATTTTTTTCTTTTCCCTTGTTACCTTTCCCCTACCCTTCCCACTTTCCCTACACCTTTAGCCCTTTTCTTCCTATTTCATGTTGTTAATTACCCCATTAGGATCTTGTGTACTACTATAGTTTTTCACACCAGAGAAACAATTCGGTATTTGCACATGTGTGACTTATTTGAATAGGAAATATTTAAAATAAACTGATAAAATCTTTATGATTAGATAAAACAACAGATAGAATAGCAAATAGGTTAAGGAGAAAATAGGCATGAGCTCCTCACTTCTACTTTTAGTGCTGAAAACTCCATAAGGAGCCTAATATTTGCAGCCCACAATAGTTTAGTATCCAGGCACTGTTCTGGTCACAGAATTTAAGCTTGGCTGATATTAACTGATGACTACAGGAAGGGAGGACGGATGGACATATATGCATGCACATATGTCAATAGCTGTAGAGGGGGTGTGACTGCTTGGACAGAGGGAAGATGGGGTATGGAGAAAGATGGAAGATTTGATGGTGATCCTTGATGAAATTTGTCCACAGGTCAGGATGGTTACGGATGCTTTCAGATAAGCATGCAATTATTTTTAAGGAGTTATTAAGAAAACCTAGCCAAAATAAGCATTTTGTTTATATCCAGAGGTTTTAAGATGCTGTAACAAGTATCAGAAATAATAGAAAATAGTAGCATAGCAGTTTTTTTTTTCTTCAGCACAGCAAAAACAAGAAGGGAAAATTTTAAACCTGTGTTAACTGTTTGTTATGAATTTGAGACTGGCTGGCAGAATGTTGTTTTTTTTTTTTTAATTTTTTTGAGACAGGGTCTCACTATGTAGTTGAGACTGACCTGGAACTCACTATGTACCTTACATAGTTCCAGGTCAGTCTCTCACTACATAGCGAGAGTGTCTCAAAAAGACAAAAAAAAAAAAAAAAGATTCAAACTCAGCACCCTGCCAGACTATGGAGGAATAGGCAAAGCAATACGAAGAACAAAGAAAGAGTGGAGAAGCCCCCACCCCCGCTTTGTTCAGAGATCTGTAAAAGAGCCTGGAACATATGTTGAAAGATATCAGAGATTACCAAGTTGTCTAGTAAAGGGGCGATGTGGTTAAATTTGTATTTCAGCTGGGTCATTTTAGCTGTGGAGGCTGAGGGTAAGGCCTGGGGGTGGTATTGGAAGGGTTCTGAAGAACAAAGATGAGTTCAAAATAGAAATAGAAGAAGGAAATAGAAGAGTTTCAGGCACTGGATAGGGCATGCGCAAAAACCGGGAGATGAGAAGGTACAGCATTTGCAGCAAAATGAAAGTACTTCAATCTGGCTGTTTCATAATTCCCTGGGTAAAAAGAAATACAAGTAATGAGAAATGAGGTTAAAGAGATAAATAAAGACCAGCTTGAACAGTTTGAACTTTATTCTAAAATGTGAGATCACTGCAGAGTTTTTAAGCATAAGGGCACAATGATTAAATATGTTTTGGAAAGCTCTCTCTCAGGCAGAAAATAGACTGGAAACGGTCAAGGCTGTGCATAGGAAAACGCGTGGGGAAGACCCCACTGTCACCTAAGAGGCCGATGGCAGTCCAGAATGGGGCAGCGGCCTGAGGTGTTTGGAAGCCATGGGAGCTGGTGATGGCCTAGGAGAAGCAGCAAGAGTAAGAAGTAGAGACTCGGTAGGGCCTGGTTTGTCCCGAACATCTCCTGCTGCACCAGAAAAGAGACTGGTGGTGTTTTCTGGCCTCTCCAAGCATACAACAGTTTGCTTGGTAAATTTTATAGTTACTCTACTTGGAAGCAGAAGGTGTCTCACAAGGTCTTGGCTTGAGTGGAATGGATACCGACCACTGACATATAGAAGAGGAAGAACAGCTATTAGGATGAGGTGCGGCGACGGATTCTAGACACAGAGGTTAAGTACCTGGCATTAGAGGGCAATGGGAAGCCTGAAGTTCGCACAGTGTGTCTGGAGCAGAGGTGCAGTTGCAGGGGTCATTTACACACATGAGCAGGGGCGGATACAATGTCACAGACTAGGAAATGCTCGGAGGTAGTTTGTCTTTGAAGCAGATGATGAGTGAACGTTTGAAAACAACAAAGTCAATTAATTCAGTATTTTCTGTGTGCCTGCTATTGAGCAGACAGAAGCTTTCACTACAGGCCTGGTTAGGGGAAGGTGCCGCAGAGGGAAGCCACATTAACAGATGCAACTGGGGTGGCCACTGGTGCCCAGGGCATAGTAGGGTCACCTTACTGCGGAAGAAAGTGAGACTTGGTTGCCAACACGAAGGAGCGCACTGTCCAGAGAAATTCAGCTAACTACGCAACTATTTTCGAGTAGACACTGGTGGCCGCGTGCTACCTGGGCTTTGCATTTTCCTAGAATGTCTCTGGGAACTAGCGCGGAAGGGTTCAGGGAGCTGCTGCCTGGACTGTGTGTCCATCAGCCCAGACACTGCCGCGCGCTCTCCTGCGTCTTTTTCGGGCGGATCACAGGGCTCAGCATTTCTCCAACAACGTAGTTGAGGAAGTAAGGGAAGTTTCAGGAAAGTGCTCGATCACGAAGAGGTAATGAGCGGAGTGGGCTGAAAACAAGGTTGGCGAATATGAGAAGCATCAAGGAAATTGTAAACATTTGAAAGTTCCTGTGGAGTAATAGCAAGAAGCGAAGTGGAGAGAGATCCACATCTCAAGGCTGCGGCTCTCCTCTTGCCTTACGTAGCCTATCTCTAAGGCTTTCCCAAGTGCCCCCACCTCCAGGGTGCTCCTGCGATTGCTCTGGGGACTCAGCCAGCCCTCTCCAGCAGCTTCCGAGGCATTTGCTTACCCCTTTCAGGGTGGCATCTTCCAGACACTCTGAACTTGTTTGCTTGTCTGCCTCCTCCGTTAGACCATGAGTTCTCCATGGTTACTAACTATGCCTTCCTAGCCTTGCGATGTGGGGCTCAGGACTTAACTCTCCCCACAAAACGTGCTTCTGCCCTCTGCACTTCAGTGACCTTTGCTGCAGCACACGCCCCGCTCCCTTTTTTCCTGCCATCTTGCAGAACTGTTCCAAGTACTGCTCAAAGTCTATTGCTTCTGTGCAGCCTTCCCTGGAGAGCGCCACGTCCCCTTGTCAGTGGTCTTTGAGTGTGAAGGAAGCCATACTCTGCAGCACTTGAATTCCCCTATTTTACCGATGGTGGATGGTATCACCCAGAAGCTGGGCAACAGAAGAACACGTTAGTTCAGCTTCCCCTCTATTGTCCCCGCCAAGATGGACGCCGGTGGACAACGCAAGTACACGGAACAGAGGTCTGCTTCGTGCAAAGCTTTCCCCTTCTCCTAGTCTCTGGTTGCCTTTCAATGTGACTGAGCATCAGGTCTCCCAGCTCAGCCCATGGCTGCTTTTGCTTTCTGTGTTCTGCTCCTTGAGAGCAGCAGTTAAAGCTCCCTCTGAGGGATGTAGGCTGACACCTCCTTTTCAGATATTGCTGACCATCTTGCCTAGATAGCCAAGCACTGCCAGTCACTGATAAAACCCCCTTTTCACCATCAGGATCTTGGCAGAGCACTGTATCAGGTAAACCCAAACAAAGAGTTCAAACCCCGCAGGGTCTCTGAGTGGCTGCTTCACCTGTAATTAAACTTAGAGGAATCATCAGTGCTTTTCTCCCCAGGGGAGCTTTTGCAGGTTTTAAAGTGGATCAGTAACTCCCTGAACAAAGAATTAGCAACCCATGTTTAAAGCAGGGATGACATATTTTATTTTGCCATTTTGACAAACTACTCAAAAAAACGAAATCTTCTGACCTAACTCAGTTAAATCTCAGGTGCAACTCTGCCAATATGCATAATTGAGTTAGCATCGCCTTACATTATTTAAAGGTGTAACTGCGGAAGTCCTGTGTCCTTGGGGGTCATCAAACAGCTCTGGTTTAAAAGCTTTCATTTGTTATGTGGTGTTATTTGCTTGCAAAAGGATATTGGTTATCAAAATAAATGGCAGTGGCCAGGTGCTGTGGCACGTGTGTAATCCCAGCTACTTGAGAATCTGAAGTGGGAGATTAGGAGTTCAAGGCCAGCCTGGGCAACTTACTGAGCCCTTGTCCTCACAAATTAATTAATTAATCATATATGTAGCAAACGGGAGAGAGGACACAGGTGAATCTTTGGTTTATCCATTCAACAAATATCTTTTGCACACTTTGCACCACCTACTTTACCAGGCACTAGAAATAAAGAGATAAGTGTGACCTAACCTCTGCTCTTGAAAAGCTCTTGTGTGTACAAATATTTACAACCCAAACAGGAAGTTGTGAAAATATAAAGCAGCAAGTGCTGTGCGGAGAGGCACTGATAACAGACTACCTATACTTATAGAGAAGGCTTCCTTTGAGCTGGATCTTAAAAAAAAAAAAATAAAACTCAATGAATTTTGAGCAGGGAGAAGAGCACTCTACATAAAGTAAGAAGCTTGTGATGAGACAGGGAGATGTGAAAACGCAGGAAGTGTTCTAGAAGCAAGACACAATTGTAGGAAAGAGGGTGTTAGGGAGGTATCAGGAACATGAGGAGAGAAATTACCCAAGTTTTGAGAAGCTGTCGTAAGGTCTTTTGTGTGTGTGTGTGTGTAAATTTTAGGAATACAGTACAGTTACATTCATCATTGGGATCTTGCACCTTTACGTGACAGATCTTGGTTTTGATATATTCCCCATTACCTGGCCCTCCCCTCACCCCCTTCACCCTCCCCTATTTACAAAGACTTTGTTTCCGTGTTTTTCCTTTTCTCATATTTTTCTTTTCCCTTCTTTCCTTTCCCCTACCCTCTACCTCCCTTACACCTTTAGACTTTTTCCCTATTAATTATGTTAATATATATTAATTATACATTCTTGATCCTTATTTACACCCTTAGTCTTTCACATCAGAGAAACTATTTGGTATTTACACATGTGTGTTCTATTAATTTCACTTAAGAGTGTGGCCTCAATGCGCATCCGCTTAGCTATAAATCTCTCTAGTTTCTCATTCTTTACGGCTGAGTAGCAGTAGACCATTTTATTAAAAAAACAAAAGCCCACATCTTCTTTATCCAGTCTCCAGTTGATGGGCACGTGGGCTGTTTCCAAGTTTTAGCTATTACAAACTGTCCTGTTATTAACGTGGGTGCGCATATATCGCTGTGGTATGATCCTTTTAATTCTTTGGGGAAGATACCCAAAAGAGGGATGGCTGGGTCAAATGGGACCTCCAGTCCTAGTTCTTTGAGGTATCTCCAGTCATAAGGTCTTGAGATTTATCCTGTAGGTACATGGGGTTGTCAGCGGTGTTGAACAGGTGAGGTCAGGAATAGCTGGAAAGGCAGTGTTAGTCACTCCTCAGAGAGACTCACTCAAAGCGATCCCATTCCCTGTTTTTGACAGAGTATGCTGAGTGCTACATGGAAGATCCTTGTGTATGTGGACCCCAGGTGAGTTTAAACTATGACAGTTGGGCCTCCACACCCACTGATTCAATTATCTGCAGGTTGAAGATTCTCAGGAAAAAAGCATCTGTACTGAACATATACAGACTACTTTCCTGGTCATCATTCCCCAAACAATATAACACTTGTTTATAAATTATTTACATTGTCCTAGGTATTACAAGCAATCTAGAGATGATTTGAAGTACTGCCTATGGGAGGATGAGCACATGTGGTTGTATGCAAATACTACACCATTTTGTAGGAGAGATCTTGGTATCTGAGGGGTGACCTGGGACACGCAAGGGACCTACCTGGCCCTGCCTCCCTCCCTCTTTGGCCTCATCCTGCCCCTGGCTGGGTTTGCCCCACTTGAGCCAGACTGGCCTTGTTTCTGGAAATCGAAACATCCAGAACTCTTCCTTGTCTTTAAAACTCTGTCTGTGTTTTTGCTGCTAACAAACTATATCTTTTCCACTTGCGGTTCCTTGGGTCATCGAGATCTCAGCTTTTTTTTTTTTTTTTTTTTTTTTT
>NW_022900922.1:24728742-24764786 GCF_012274545.1 Fukomys damarensis
TTTTGTGAGAGACAGGGTCTCACTATGTAGTTGAAACTGATCTGGAACTCACTATGTAGCCCAGGCTGGTCTCAAACTCACAGTGATCCTCCTGCCTCAGCCTCCCAAGTGCTGGGATGACAGGTGTGCACCATGACGCCCAGCTGAGATCTCAGCTTTAAAGTATCTATTCTGAGAGTCCATCTGTGATGCCCCACGTGTAAACGGAGCAAAACTTCTCAGTCAGGGGGACTCTGTCATTGTCATTTTGGAACTTTCACTATCAAAATTATATTGTTAATAACTTGGGGTGTTTTTAGCATGGACGTGTTGTTCTCCACTCCCACCCCTCCTCATGGATACTCTGTGAAAAGTGGATTCCTGCTCTTGTAGGTCCAGGGTCTGTAAGATATATTGGAACACAGCAGGTGCTCGATACTTGCTGATGGATACATTAAAGCAGCGGCCCGAATCTATGGCATAGGCGTTACTGTGTTTTCCTTTTCAGATGAAGATGTCACTGTCTGAGGTGTTTTTTCTAAACTAAAACCTCAGTGTTCAAGTTTAATTGCACCGTTGACACTTCGTAATAAATACATGGATTTTTGAGTTGCAGGTTGGCACTTGGTCTCTAAAAGGTTTGCCTTCACTGCGTTAAGGGAAAGAGCGGAGGGGGAAAGGAAGAGGATACTTTGGGAGTTCAGAGCTTGGATCTGATTCCCATCACAGGAACCAGGGAAATTGGAAAGAATTGAGTCCAGCCAAGTCATGCAAGGAGCTACAATTTAGGCTGAAAGAATGTGCCATGTGAGCTGCAGAGATCAAAGGGAAAGTGGAGTGATGTCCAGGAGCCAAAGGTTGGACCTTGTTACAAGTGAGCACAGCGCACCCCTTGGTGACTGACATGTCAGGTCCTTGCCTTTACTCTAGCAGATCTAGGTCCTGGCTCACGCTTCAGCAATCTTTTGAAGAACTGACGTGATGTGCTTCTGTGACGCCTTTTCTCTTGTGTTTCTCACTGTGTTTCCTCTGCTGCATTTCTATGGACCACAAGCACACAATTAGAAGAGGTAATTTGAAAAAAGAAAAAAAGGAGGTTGTAAAACAGTCCCCCTTTTGGTCAACACCTCCAGGATCCCTATCTCTACTGAGAGAACTGGCTTCTGAGTGCTCGGTGCTGTTAAGTTGCTCAGTTGAGCCACTGCTGTGTGCTGTTTGTGGGAGATGCTGGCAGGAAGAGTGCAGACTGGAATGCTGCTTCTCCGCACCCCTCCAGAAGATGAGAAGCCTGTCTCCCCAGGCCGTGCAAGACAGCCGCATCGTCATGCAGACTGTTGTGTACACTGTGCTCAAAAGACTGTTCCTCTGGCTTTTAGAACTTGCTTTTCCCGCTTGCTCTCTTTTTCCTCCTATCATCCTTTTCCCCATCCTCTTTCCTTCAACTCTCTATCACAAATAAAACTTCACATATTTATATTTTAAGTAGACACGGAGACCAAGTTGACAGGCACAATTTTGACAAAAATAAGGGAAGACACTGTTCTTATTCATCTATAGCCATCTATAACCATGGTGGCCCTTCCCATAGATATATTGAAGCCAGCACCATTGCTATTTTTTCCTCAAATAGACTCATGTTTTACTTTTATGAAATCATATCAACCATGTAAAATCGTGAATAAGATGCTACACTTGTAATTGTCCAAAAGCACATTAAAATAAATAATCAACTATGACAAAAAATCTATCTTTTGCAAACTAAACTCACCTTAGGGAGGTTCTGGAACTGGGGAGACTCTGATGCAAGGCAAAGATGTGACCAGTTTACATCCATAAGGGTTAACCTCATTGCTTTCAGCATCTGGACTCAACCACAGGGTTTTATGTGGCTTCTTCGGGCAGATTTTCTTCCCGTCCATTGGGACCCAGCATTGCTGGAAACTAAAGAGTATTTTGCAGGTTGATTGGTTAATTAATACTCATAATCGTGCCTTGCAAATTGCAAATCAAGAGTCAAAGACATGCTAAGAACAAAAACACTTGATAAATGCAGCTACCCTTTATGTCTAAAAGAAGAAAGTTCTCTTTCAAGTTTCCAGAGCTCTGTCCCTCCAGCAGCACACCTCCGCTGTCTCCTGCTGCATGTTTTAGAGTCTCAGTTTTGTGGCTTGTTCCCTGATCTTTCTAGTTTTTCCTTGGGGGCTCAGTAATGCAGATCATCCCAGTGGGGTGTGTCACCTGGCACGTGCTCAGTGGTGGTACTCTGTGTTTGTAACCTTGATGTAGATCCTTTTATCCAGTACCGGAAGGCAATGAGAAGTTCCATACCAACAAGTCTTAGATAATTAAAGCTTATCCTCTGTAAGCTCCCAAATATTTCAGAAATCCCAACTGCTTTGATAGAAATCTTTCTAAATATATTACATACTTGACTGCCTCCTTATGTAAACATAATATAATTTCTCCCAGGGAGACAGCAACATGTGTGTGGCAGAAGGAACATTGCAGATTAGCCTGCATTTACTTGTACTTCTGGTTTTCTCCTTGACCCAAGAGAGACACCATCGCCTGCTAATTAGGTTGATTTCTTCTTTTCTAACTCCTGGTCCCTGTCTTCAAGGAGCTCACAATTTTACTGGGGAAGAGGATATGTAATTATGTCCGAGAGATAATTAGTGTTAAACACTGTAAGAGTCTGAGAACATGGAGGGGTCAAGGATAAGCCATAACCTTATTTGGTCAGTGAGGATGATTGGAAGAAATAAAAAGATGCCTGAACTGAATTTTAAAAGAGGTACAGAATTTTTCTTAAGGACCAGGAAGGTGAATGTATTTCAGGGGAGACCCAGAATAATCAAAGTCATAGAAGCTTGAAAGAGCATGATGTATCAGCTGGTGGGCCAGAGGGAAGTGTTTCATGGGGCTAAAAGGAAGGTGAAGAGAGGAACTCATGAAAATAAGATTGATCACAATCAGAGATCTGATGGTGGAGCACTTTGCTTGCCAAGACAATTTGCCATTTGGCTTTGATCACAATGAGGATCCCTGAAGATTCATAAGAGTAAAGGTGGCATACTTAGAGTTAGCTTTTAGTGAAGGGAATAGCATTCTGGAGTGTTCTTGTACTTATCAGCTATTTATTGAGCACCCACTAAGTGCTGAGATTGATCTAATCGTGTGTGATTCAGAAGTGAGGAAAGTGGATGAACCCTTTTGTTCTCATGGAGTTAGAGTTGGCAATGGAATGTGAGTAAAGCCAACAGGAAGAGGAATCATCCAAGACGTTTGCATGTAAAATAGATGGGAATTAATCTGGCATAGAAAGTGACTCAAGGACAGATGTGTAAGATGGAACTGAGAAAATTTTCAAGCTTCAAGCTGGAGTGATGAGATGTTGGTGATTGGCATGGACTGAGTTAGACCAGCAGCTCTCTGAGGGAAGAGACTTCTTATCATCTGTAGGACCACTCACTATGGTTGTTTCCCGAATTTCATCTTTACCATGGTTCAGATAATCCCCTCTTCCACGTTACCTTGATACCTTGGACAGAGTTGTAGCTTTGCCTCTACTTATAAACAATGACTCATATATTTGACTGCCTCTCTCCCATATTATACTCTGAGATCTGATTTATCTCTGCAAACTCAAGACCAAGATACTTTGGGCTTCAAGGAACCTTAGCTGAATTATCAGTAAAGCACAAAAGAAAGTAAAGAAAACAAAGAAGAGAGCAAAAGAGCTGACAGATCAGTTTAAATTTGAACTTGTTGCAGTAGAGCTAGTCTTTTTAGTTTAACTTAGAACTTGTTGAATTAGCAGGCTATGTGGGATATGAGTATAAGGAGAGAGACCTGGATTTTGATATATATCTGAGAGTCATAAATGTCTATGAGGACATGGAGGTGGATGATATTCTATGGGCAGTGTTCCCAGTGACAGTTAAGTCAAGGAAGAATACAATTTCAGGTAGGGGAGATACCAAGTGCTATAGTATTGTTGACTAAAACATAAACTAGGAAGTATTCATCCAATTTGGTAACTATCTCAGCTAGGTTGGTTTCAGTGCAATGGCAAGAACAGGCTGGCACAGAAATGAGTCCACTGAATGCAATGTGTTCTTTCAAAACTTGTCCAAAAGGGAAGGTCTAGGAAAGGGTGGCTGATGTGGGTGATGGGTGCTACCGTGGAATGTCATGGGTGGGTCCAGGTTCCTGTGAAGAGCAGACCATCTGGAGTACAGGTAAGCGAGTGGAGTCTGAACACGCAACAGACGGACGGCTTGCAATTTCAGGACAGAATGGAAAGACGTGGACACAATGGATCCAGGTAGAAAAGAGGGCAAGAGGTGGAAGGAATCCATGGTAGATGGCCTGAACTATTTCTGTGAAGTGAGGCACAAGGGTGTATGCAGCCAAGAAAGAGAAGGATAAGAGGAGGAGGCCAGGAGAACAGTTGTAACTAACTGTGCGTTGAGGAGCAAAACAAGGTGTCCCTGACCAAATTTAAAATGTTGAACACCTGAGAAGAGGTTGTTCCACATTGCATCCCAGACTTACCTCCGCAGTGTATCTTAACCGCGCAACAGTTTATCCCAGCATCGCTCCTGGAGGAGTCATCTCAGTGAGCGGCTCTTGTTTACAGGAGATACACACATATGTCTGTTTATTTGTTTTATATGGAGTATCTACTGCACATTTTTAAATTTGGAATGTTGTATTTGCCTCTGATGTTGGTTTCTAGTGAAATCTAATAGTATGTTCTGGTTATTTTCTTTCACTAATTTGTGTTTATTTTATTTGTGAAAGATAGCCTGTAATTTTGTGCTACAATCAATAAAATGCTCTTACTGTAAATACATGAGATGTAATTTTTATACTTCTCCAGAGCTCAGTGACGGTCTTTTATAATACAAAACATGCACATCTGGAGCACTGAGACTGGGTAGGAAGGAAGTGCCAGGAGATCTGCAAAGAAAAAACTGAAAAGGGAGAAGTGTTGGCAGAGAGGAAAAGTCTCTGTCATGAAATGGAAAGAGAAAAGAAGGCATCACCTTATTGTCAGCCACTCATAAAACAGAGATGATGGAACTTGAAAGAAGAAACAAAAAATTCCAATAGTGGTTAATTATAATGATTCTATGGGTGGCATTGACAGAATTGACCAATATCTAACAAGCTATCCTGTAATCAAAAAGTGAGGGAAAAATAATTATAAAATATTTATGCACCTTCTAGGCCAAACAATATGGAATATGGAACTTATTTGTTATGTATTCAAAACAAGAGGATTCAAATGTTATTACAATGAGATTAGGTCTAATAGACCAAATAATTGAAAAATATGGGGTAGCAAAATGCCTACCAGGATGTCCATCATCAACATCATCATTTACATTTAGTGGGGAGATGTTTTATTGAAATTATATATAAAAAAAGGAAAGGCCACTATGAAGGTAAAATATGCTGTTCAAAGAAAGACAACAGTGTCAAAAGAATTTGGAAAAAGACTAGATACTACTGTGCAGATTGTAATGTTGTGTTGTGGTCTCAGTTACTTTTATTATTGCTGAAACAAACTACCTGACACCCAAAGTCAAAGGAGGAAAGGTTTATTCTGGCTCACAGTTTGTAGCAGTTTCAGTCAAAGTTGCCTGGCTCCAGGGCACAGGGGTCAAAGTTGCCTGGCGCACAGGGCAGAGGGGCGTCGCAGAGGACAGGCCATGGTGTGACAAAGCAGGCAGAGGGGAGCAGAACAGGGAAGTAGTAGAGTAGCAGCAAGCAGCAAGTCTGCCTGTCCCTTTTGCTGCTTCCCGGACACCCACCCTTTTGGTGGTGCCACCCACACCCACAAATATGCCAAACCAATCAGTGGACTAATTTAGTAATACACACCTTTATCCTAGCATCACAAACCCTAGAGTCATCTGCTCCCAAAAAGTCCCATCTATGACTATGAGGCTTTCGGGAAACATCCAGACACAAGCCATAAGAGCTGTGGATTGAATATTTTAAGGTATACCATACATAGAAAGAGTATTGAAGAAATTTGATAAAATTGTGGTTTTTATATTTCCTATCATGTTATCTTATAAAATTAATGAAAAATGCAAATTTTGGTCTTCCTGTATTTAGATAATTGGACTGGTAAATTAAATGCCTGAATTTCCTTCTGTACTGATTCCAGCATTCAGTTTGTCTCTTTGGTTTCTCTTCATACCCTGCCAGGAAGAACAATTTATATCTCCCCTCACGCCCATGCTTTTGGGTGGAAAGAAATAGGTTCCAGCAGAGTGCTGCTGAAAATACTGTTCCTTGGAAATAAAAAACACTTTCTTTTCTGCCCCTGACCACTGTTCTGTTTGTAGTGGCTAGTCAATGGGAATTAAAACATTCATTTTATGCACATCAAAACTGTCCTAAGTCTCAATATTTAAAATGTCCTCTGATGTTTTCTCTAGCTCCAGTTGTGTATGAGGGATATATGTGGTTGTTTACTGAATGACAAAAGACTCCAGGAAGCTGTGCCTTTATTATTCTTGGGTCATCTTTTTGGGGCCATTTTGTTCCCTCGTTCCATTTCTCAGTATTGTCAGAATATCTGTCTATTATTGTCCTTGTGTTATTTCTAAGGCTGTCATAGCAAATTTCTACTAAACGATTGGCTTAAAACAACAGAGTCCTATTCTCTCAGAGTTCTGGAGGGTGGGCATCCAACCTCAAGCTGTCACAGGACCATGCTTCCTCTGAAGGCTTTAGGAAAGAATCCTCCCTTTTTTCTTCCTAGTTTCTGCTGGTTTCCCTCAATCCTTGGCACTCTTTGACTTGGAGCCACATCACTCAGATTTCTGCTTTGTCTTCACATGACCAGCTTCCTTCTGGAGTAGTGGCCATATCTTTTTCTTTACATAGCCCTCTTAGAAGGACACAAGTCATTGGATGTAGAGCCAAACTAATCCAGCATGACTTCATCTTAATTATGTGTTAAACAATCTTATGTTTAAATAAAGTCTCACTTTGAGGTTCTAGATGGACAACTAATTAGGGGAGGACAATATTCAATCCAGTTCAGTCTCCTTCTGATTTCCTACTATTGATGCAGTATGAACCAGGACATTAGTAGAGCCAAGCAACATCTCTTCTTCCTCAGCCTTCCCTGGATGCTGAGTCATCCTTCTGTCTTCTGTCTTCAAGGTGCCCCAGGCCCTACTCTATCTTCTAGGAATCTTAGGCAACAGGTTTCTTGGTGAGGAAAGGCAATTATCTCTTTTGTGAAAGTAAGATGTGGGAAGTGTGGCCATGTGGCTGTCCTCCATGGTTGACTCCTGCAAAGATGGTGGAGCACGTGGCTGTTCCCAGGCTGTAACCAGCTCCCGGCACTGTCTGTAGATGGAGGTCTTGGACTCACCTGTAAATAGTAACTACTAGTGCTAGAGACATTTGCCAGAGCTATCTTTCCAAAAGAAAGGTACCCTAAACTCTATTAAAATGAAATTTTAAAATTCATGCTATTTTTGGGTTGCAGAGTATGGTGTGCTCACTGATAAGGGTATTTGATTTCTGCAGATCAGAGAATTCTTTTTATTATTTTTTCCCTTTTTTGTCATGTTGAGTTGGAGCGATTTGCCAGTAATTTAGCCATGAGGTATAATTTTTGGGCTTTCTTGATTTCCACTTTTAATTTGCATATTTCTACTTGACCTACTTAATGGGGAGTGAGGGCTTAATGCTGTAGGTCTCCTGGGCCTTCCTCACCTTAGTGTAGAGCTACACACAGCCTTGGCTTCTCCCCACTGGATCCAGAGGACTGTCCCTCAGGGAGGAGAAAGGCAGGGAAACTCCGTTGTCCTTTCATCAGTGTTACAGTTTGGATCTCAACATCTCCCAGAGGCCCATGTGTTTCAGGATTGGTCCACAGACTGAGTACCCCTGGGAGGTGGTAGCACCTTAGGAAGAGGCCAGCAGAAGAAGTTACGTCATTGGGGATGTCCCCTTGAAGGGGATGTCAGAACCATGGCTCCTTTCTGTCCCTCTCTTTTTTACTTCCCATTCACCACGAGGTAAATGGACTTCTTCCACCTTATCCTCCCACCATGATGTTCTGTACTGCCATAGGCCTAAAGCAATAGAGCTGAGTAGCCATGGACTGAACCTCTGGAACTCTGATCTAAAATAAACCTTTTCTCTTTATAAGTTGATTCCCTCAGCTATTTTGTCATAGTGATGGGAAGCTGGTTAACACAATGAGTGACTCTGTACTTTGTATAGTGTGGTGTTGATCTGTTTCTACTGCTCCATTTACTGACTGTGCACTTCGGAAGCCTTCCTCTCGCTTCTTTTTTGGATGCTGAGAGTGCCTTCCTAGCAGGCAGGGAAACCACTGCCTAAATGTTAGGTAATTTCTGAGAGTGGTTCTGTCTCCACCAATCAGATGAAACAATGTCCCAGGATCACATGGTGGTAAACATGAGGTGAATCAAGAGAGATGAAATGGATGTGGGACAGAAAAATACAAATGAGAGTATTTATAGGATGACAGGAACTACACAGAAAATGTTTAGAAATGAAAACAGAGCTGTTTGTCCAACAAAAGAATTACCTCTCCACATTTTATTTTCATTCAGTTATAGTCTTTCCATCAATCTTTGATCTCTTAGACTTGTACAATTTCTTATTATACAGCGTTTCTGCTTCTCTTACCACTGGTTTTCACTTTTAATCCACCTTGCCCTTTCCCCCGGTCTGTTGGAATATTTATGGCCAGGTAGCTTGTAGTGATTTTGGTCATGCATTAATTTATCTTTGAACACTTTCTATTTCCTTTGTGGCTTTCTTCTCAACAGCTTTATCCTGTTTCATTTCCCTCAGCACTTTCCCCGTTCTTCCAAAATTAGCTCTGCTGAAATTTAATGTCTTTAGTTTCCCCTTCTGCCGTGGCTTCAATTCTCCCAGGTATAAACATGACTATTATTAGCCAATCCCTTTGCTTGTGGGTGAGTCCGTGGCTAGACGCCACCGCCTTCTCCTCCCCCAGCTATGCCCTTGCTCCTACATCCAGACAGCAGGCCTTGCTGCGTGCTGATGGTTGGCACGAAAGCTGCCCCAGGTGAGGGACACACTTATTGTATAAGTGTCCGCTGGTCTTACAGTGTCCCAGTTTATCACAGAGTACAGGGTGCTCAGCCCGTACTCTTCCCCCTTCTGATGCCATTCATTCTGCCTGAACTGCTACAACAGTGCATTCGGCAGTTAAAACACAGATTCCCTTTGGACTGTAAAAAGGGAAAGCACTGAAGAAATTCCCCAGCTGATTTTTAAAAATGTGCTTCATTTTCTGAACTGCTGTGACATTCACGTGGAATGTGCACACACTCTCTCTTTCAGCTTACCGCTTTCGAGATGTTAGTCTGGGCTTGTGCTCTGCTGTGTGTAGGGTATTTTATCCAGTATTAAACCTGAAAGCCTAATTTAATGGACACGACTGAAAGACTGATACAAAAATTGTTGCTGTTTATGCTTCCAGCCTTCTGGAAGAGTGGAAAAATACTCACCTCTCCTGAACATTTGCTCCACCACAGTTGCCAGATTATCTAACAGCCACTCCGTTTCCAGTTTGACAGCACCATATTTATTTTTTTTTAAAATTATGCATTGTGGTGTCTGTGTCTGTCTGTGACAGGTTCCTTGTGATGATAATGATGATGATGCTCTGCCTTCACACCGTGCCTTTCAGTTCAAGATTCTCTAGGAGCTTTGGACTCCCCTCACAGCTGCAGAATTTCATAGACAGGGAGGCAAGGACAGAGATTAAGTTACAAGAACAGGGTGTTGCAGTGTTTTCCGAGCAGCCTAGTCTCAACAAATAGGAAGTCCTTTCTCTCCAGGTCAGTGCTTCAGGGCACCTCCTTTTTCCTTTTCTCTTCCTGGGCCCCCACACCCAGGCCTTAATGGTGAGGAGCCACCCCACCTCCCTCTCCAAATTCTATCTTTCTCTCTGCATTTGCCTGCTGTCCATAGGCTCTAACAGAAATGCTGGAAAATAATTGAACATCCCTTCATTCTGGAGGCACAGGGGACGCCTCATCTTGCCCTCTTGCTTTGTCATGACATCACCGATATATTTATGCTGTGAGGTACTAACAGGTTAGTGTGAAACTGGGTGGAAAGATACTCTTTCTTCTCTCAAGGAAAGAGAGGCAACAGATTCTCCACGAACCTTTCTTTCCCAAGATTTTACTTTCATAATCTCACCTAGTACCCAACACCTCTTTGTTTAGTTATAAATAAATACAGCTTGTTGGGTTCCATTCCTTTTCCCATACATCCTTTGAATGCAAGGCCCACTTTTGCACAGTTTGGGCTGGGCTACAATCTAGTGGAAGGGGGCTGAAATCAGCACAGATACTCCCAGTAGCACAGACCTAGTCAAAAGTAGTACCAGGTTTGGAAGCTGTTTAATGTGGGGGGGTGGTCACATATACTTGGAGGACCCAGGAAAAGTTTCATTAAAGAGGTAGAATTGAAAATGGGTTTTAGGGAACTGGAATGATATTCTAAGACTGAAATTGGAGAAACACGATTATAAAGATACCCAAAGAACAGAAACATTCACTGTGGCTCAAAGGCAGGGTGTAAGTGGGGCAATTTGAGAAGAAAATGGTGAAACAATCAGTTGACATTTTATTCTAGCTGTTCTTGATAGTTATGAAAAGCTTCTACTTCTTGCACTTGAGGATAAAAAAATGGTCACCAAACAAGAGAAAGCTGAGATCAGGGCTGACATTTCAAAAAATCAAACTTACTAATGCTGTGTGGAATGAATAGGAAGAAAGACTTAGAGGTGGAATATGTTAGAAATAAGACAATAGGTGAAAGAACCGAGAACCCAGCAACTCTGCATCTGTGAGCTCACCAGGCCTCATAACTTGTTTTCAACACCATTAAGTCACTTATTTCCCTGTTGTGTAACCAGATCAGAAGCCTCTACTGTTAAACTGCAAAATAACTCAGCATTAACAGCCCTGACTTAGCAAAGCATGTGTGTCACTGTGGGATTAGGCTCCAAGTTCTTGGAGACAGTGTTGCAAGGGCATTTTCCGCAAACTTCCATGAACACCAAGGTCCTTTTCCCTTGTGTAGACTCAGCTGTAGGAGATCTCAGTCTCTTTCCAAAAAAAGCTTCCTTGCTAAGATACTAAAGCTTGAATTCAAGAAAAAAGAATAAAAAAGAATGAAGATGGACATAATATGCACTTCTGGAAAAATGTATCCAACTGTACAGCTATATTGTGAAATAAGACCTTTTACGTTCAGAAAGGGGATCTCATAGCCCTAGTGGCAGCGATCTTGTTTTGTTGAAACGGCTGTGGGAAATTCCTGCAGAGTTGCCCATCCTGTCAAGGAGCTTGTTCTCTGGGCAGATGAGGTCACAATAACTCTTTAAAACCTTAACTGTCGAGCAAGGGGAAACCGGGACGGAAGTTCCCTGCTAAGGAACCGGATCTTGAAAGTGCATTTTCCTTTTGGGTACTCTGTCATGTACTAAAATTTCTACAACCAGTTGCTATTGGTGACTTAATCTTGAAAGCTGAGCAGCGAACAAGTGCCTCAGTTAATGTCTGAAGGTTATTTGGATTTGGATCACAGATCTTGAAATATGTAGCCTTTTTTTGAGCTTGATGATTGCAACTGTGTGTGTGTGTGGGGGGGGTGCGTGTGCATGTGCACGTGTGCATGTGTGCTGGAGCGTAACATCTGTTTTCACAGCACTCTGCCAACTAACAACCAGACTGCTCACTAAATTGACAGCTGTCTCCAAAGCAGGGTGGTTGGTCTGGAGTGACTGTTCCCTGGGTTGCCTAATCCCATCAAATGGAACTTTCTCCAGGGTTTGTTTCAAATTTTTGTTTCAGTTGGATCTGTATCAAAAGCCCCCAGATAGGTAAAATTCCTGCAACTCAGCCCTCTTACAAAATCAAAAGCTATGTGCTGCATCTCATTTATCCAAACCTCTGTACTGTCACGGTGCAGCTGGCATTGTGACTACAGTACAGGGAGAAAAAGATGACCGAACATACTTAAAGGAACCACATTTAGTTTGGAATTTCTTTTAAAAATATATGTTTTTAAATATTTGATGTGACACAGTTATGTGATTGACTGAGCACATTAGCCAGCTTTCCTGCTGCTGTGACACAATACCTGACATCCACGATTCAGCAGAGGAGAAGTTTAATTTAGGTAAAAGTTTCAAGGGGTTCAGTCCATGGTCAGCTGGCTCCAAGGAAGGAAACATTATGACAGAAGGGCAGGTGGCGCAAAGATGATTAGTTTATGGTGGGTGAGAAGCACAGCAGGAGAGCAATGCTCAAGAGTAAGGCACATATGGGGGGAAAATAAGAACCAAGACCTATCATGTAAAGGTACAAGACCGCAATGATAAATGCAACTGTATTGTTTGCTTTAAATGTACCAATAAACTTAATGAGGAAAAAAAGAGGAAGGCAAAAGTATGAAATACAGTACTCAAGTTCATGCTCTCTAACCCATCTGGACACAACCAGAAATGTGTTCGACCAATCCTTTGGGTAGCTCCCAAGCCAATCAAGTTGACATAGTCATATTTAACTGTCATGCTGAGAAATCTTCCTAAGTTTTAGTAGCTTTTTGTCTGCTATTGATGTTTTGGCCTATTGATGGCAGTTCAAGATCTGTTAGTATTTCCACTATTGGTTTAACTAGAAGTAAACATATTTGATTTTATATCAGTGGGTAAATGCATAGGTTTTTTTTTATTCCAGCACTTTCTGAGAGCAACAAGACTTCAGACCTGCTGGAAATCACTCTGCCTTGGTCTCTTGCCCCTTTATCTTGGCCAGAGCACAGGCAGCTAGTTCACTAGTGAGCACAGACCAAGGAAGAAGCAGTGAAGGATAAGTAGAGAGACACAGAGAGGGGGAGAGTTGATAAGACTGCTAAGTAAAACTGACTGCATGAGCCTGGAAAGCCACCCTTGGAAAAGACACATCAATTCCATGTCAAGACCTTCTTCTAGAGGGAAAAGGGAAGAACTGTCTCTGTGGGGTGACAAGCTTCTGAATATATAAATTGGGTGCTTATTTGAGCTGAGAAGGGCCTGGGATGGCCACATCTTGATAGCAAGAGGGAGACCCCACTGTAGGAGGGAGAGAAAAGGCATGTGGCCCTGGGAAGAAGCTGGTACTGAAAAGATCTGAAGTGCCACATGAGAGAGGCATGTAAACCCCTCCAAGAACCTTGTGCAGCCACAAGAGAGATCTTTCTGCTGGAGATTTAGCTCAGCGGTTTGGTGGCCTGCCTTGCAAGCGCAAAGACCAGAGTTCAATCCCCGGTACCAAAAAAAAAAAAAAGAAAGAGAGAGAGAGAGATATCTTCCTAAAGCACAGCTGTCATTGTGTCTTCCTTTGCTTTCAATGATTCTGTATTGCTTGAAGTAGTGGTTTTTGCACTATGGTTATTTCATGGTTTAGATCAAGAATGTCCTCCAAAGTCTCATGCACTTATGGACAGGGCTTTTTGAGGGTGATTGAATCATAGCTTCTGTATCATTGACTCGCTGTAAGGAGATAGGCCTGGTTACAAGAGATGGGCTGCTAGCAGCGTGACCTGGAAGGATGTGTGTCTCCCTCTCTGGCCCTTCCTCTCTATCACTGCTTCCTGACCACCATGATTTGAGCAGCTTTCTTGCACAAGGCCCTTCTCCCATCTATTTCTGCATTTGAGTCTGCCAACCATAGACTGAAACTTCTGAACTATGAGCCAAAATAAGCCTATCCTCATTTAAGATTTGGGTGTCAGGTATTGGGTATCAGTGATGAAGAGAATGACTAAGACAGGGTGTTGGAGTCCTGAAGTCTAAGGCAGTGCCATAGCAGAATTTGGATCAAATTCCTTTACTTCAGGAGGAAACAAGAAGTTAGATGCTAATAACAGTATGAAAAGTTAGTGCGCAATACCTTAACAGATCATTCATCCATGAATAGCTAGTGGTTTATCTGAGATTTATTTAAAGAGCAAGTAGGGGCTAACTAGGGAAAAGGGGGAAAAGGTCATTGAAAGCAGAGGAGCCAGCATGTGTAAAGTCTCTGTGGTGAGTGGGAGCACTGAACATAATACAGACCAAAGGAAGAGGATCATGGGGGCTGGAGTTGGGGTCAGATAAGAAACTGAGCCAGAGAGGGGTGGGGACATGAGTGGGGAAACCTATGCACAGCTTCACTGGTCTTGTTATAAAACTTGGTTTTAAAAGCAGTGGTGAACCATTACATACTTTGGGCAAAGAAGTAATAAAAACAAAACAGAAAATAAATTTTTTTTAAAGATTATTTTGACTACAAATTGGTAGGAAACTGAGTGGAGTGGCAGGTTCTGAACACAAGATGGCAAGGAGAATAATAGATCAACAACTAGCCAAGCAATAGAGGTTCCTTAGGAGGCTAGATAAGCCTAGAGATTAGGTCACCTGGAAGAAGCCTGGGGTTGGGACAAGACGGACACAGACAGTAGGGACTTCAACTGCAGAAGCAATGGTCTTAACCCAGAACTACACACACTGGTTCCAGCAGGAAGCCCCAAAGAACAGCCAGGTCTAGTTATGAGGTGCACTCAGAATGTACAGTGAGTATTTAAATTTAAATAAAATTCATCGCAGTAAAAGACACATTGTCATTAATATTCACCTTCAGAATATTCCCTCTCACTTGGAACATGCTTATCCCATCAGTCTTGCTGCTCTCTGAAGGGGTTCTGGAAGTCTTGTTTTGTGAGGGTCTTTACAAACAAAGCATGACTTAGAAATATGGTGAATGCTGCTGCTATGTGGCATCAAGGGCAAAGCCAGGCTTGGAAAACATTACTGATGTTCTTGTCCACATTCTTTGCTGAATCAGTCACTGTGAAACTTCTGGCTCTTCCCCAAAGTCAAAAGGACCGTGGAAGGGTGATGCTTTGAACTGATTCAGAACATCGAGGCAGCCACAAGAGTACAACTAGAGGCACAAGAGGACTTCCAGAACTCCTTAAGAAAGTGGTAAGAAGGATAGGATAAGTATGTTCCAAGTAAGGAGTATTTAGAAGTGGATTGAAGACAATGTGTCTTACAATGATTCATTTTTAAAAATAATGTAAACATTCACTGCAATTTCTGATCACACTTAATGAGTTTCTGTGGATACTGAGAATATCCAGAGAATGGTCTTGCCAACCAACAGGGGGAAAGTCTTGAAAGATTAAATAATTATTCAAGGGGATGTCCTTAAGTAGGCCAGAAAAGTTGACATGGGCGAGTGTTTACTGTCATCAGCATAAACGTAGTCAAAAGAGAAAAATTGTTAGTAATGGAAGGTAAAATGTGTGATGCATGAATTAAAAACCAATACATAACAGTTGAGTCAACTCTGTGAAACAACTCGTGTAAAGTGTCTTAAGAGTTGACTAATTCTTTACAGTGTGGTTTCCAAGTGATGCCAGCTTCCACTGATTTAGGAAGCTGCACATTTGAAAACAGAATCTGGGTGTTGGGGATCTAGCTCAGTCGCTCTGTGCCTGCCTCACAAGCACAAGGTCCTGAGTTTGATCCTGGTACTGGGGAAAACAGCATCTGAGTTTGATGATGACTGCTGTCTATGGCATCGAGGAGAATTTCAAATAGAATATTAAAATAAATCCACAGAACCCAAGTGGATTGACAAAAGGAAACATAATTTTGGATACCCCAAATGTGTGCACTGGCCTGAACGTTGTGTTTTCCCTTTGAGCAAACTCTCAGGGAAGCCAGGTCATCAGGGCATTTCCTTCCCTAGTAGTGCTGGAATAGATGTTGCCAGATTTTACTTCTATGATTTCTTTCTCTTTGCATCATAGCTTTTTCCCATCATCCTTTTGATTTCACAGATATTTGCCATACAGACGAAGAACCACAGTCACAATTTGCTATTCTTTGTATCAAGAGTTTTCCTCCAAGTTTAATATAAGTGCAAATCCTGATGCTTTTTATAGTCTAAGAAATTCAAATATCCTTCAGCCTTCATAACAGCAGGTCTTGTTATTTAGAAGTTAACCTGTTGGAAATTCATGGCACAGCAACCTCTGATGAATGAACATAGTGGTTCCATTTATCCTATCACAATTTTGTCCTTCTTCAAAGGTGAGCAGTTCCAATTGTCATGCGTGGGCTGTGGAATCTGCAGAGCTGTAGTGATTGCACCCTGTGCAGGGTGAACATGGAACAAAGTCAAGAGTGGAGAATCAAGGGAATCGTTAGTATCTCTCCCCTCCTCCTGCCCTATTCTTCCTTCTCCTATTTCCATTCCTAGCACCCTAACCAGGCTTCTTCTCTGCCCCACCTCAGTACTGAACACAAAGTCCTGCCGAGGTAGAAAAACAAAACCCAAGAGCAATGGCAGACCTCAGACTGGGCAGATCAGATTCACCACTGAGTTGACAGGATCCACCCCTGACCATCATTTCTGTCATTGTTCCAAACCCTCTGTGCTGCCTCATCTGATTCCTTTGCTTTTCTTGCAGTTTTCCCTTTGCTCAAAGCTTGGCTTCCATTCCTTTCTCAATCACTTTTTTCTTTCTTCCTCATTTGGAGAGGAGGGCAGGTGTGAATGTGTGTGTGTGTGTGTGTGTGTGTGTGTGTGTGTGTGCGCGCTCAGAAGTTGACTTGGGTTGGAGTGGACTGGAATAAGCAAGGGAGAAAGCTATCTTTCATTACCACAGAATCAGCTTCCTAGAAGGGAAATGGGTTTGATCAGAATCCCAGATAAAATCCCACGGCACCACCCCACCTCTGGCCCCCCTTGACATTTGTTCATTTTCCCTACTGGGTCTTTCTGCTCTATGCGACTTCTCTTCTTACAGAAGAAATCGGGAAAGAGGTGCTATTAGTGTGTGCCTGCACGCTTTGCTTCCATTTACTCCACGATGCAAGCCCAGGGCTCAAGAAACATCTACTAAAGCACCACCTCATATCAGCCCACTCCAGACCCTTCCTTTAGCTTATCTGGTGGAATCGCACAGGGTGTTGTGACCTAAGCACTCTCTGCATGTTGTGGGGAGCATAGCGGAGATAAGGTTCAGGAGGGCCCCTGTGAATGAATTTCACTGGTTTCAGATATTTTCGGTGACAGTAACTTCCACTGAACCAGTAAAGAGACAGGCACTTATTAAACAAAGATAGTCAATCATGAGTGGCTACAGACTTCATAAATAGAAATAGTCTGTGTGAGGTTGCTTTCAGCTATGTGTTTTGCTTTGCCTCTGGTCAATCTTGGAGACTCCAGACCATGGGCCTGGGCTCAAAATACCTCCCTTCAAGTACCTTTTACAGGTACGTTACTGCAGCGCTTCACTGCCAAGACATAAGTGCTAAAAACAGAAAGGAGGAAGAAAGAAAATCCCTACTTTACAATAATGGCAGGTTGGCAGGTTGAGTGGTAGGGAAATAGGAACAAGAGGAATCATGTGCTTCAGCGATATGCATTCCGGGGTTGTATTCGCATAAGACCGCGGCGTGGCTGGAATGGTGGCTCCATTAACCTGCCCATTCTACTTCTCCCCTTTTCCATTTTCCCAATGCTGATCAGCCCCTCCCACAAGCATCCTCAGGCTAAAATTTTCCCCGTTTGACATCAAAGTCATGGTAAATTTCCTGCGAAGTTTAAGGCACATTCTAATTGTGTTCATGTCTGCTTCACAAAGTGTACAAAGTGTACAAGCCTACTGTCCCACTCAATTTCAGTTTCTAAGAGTGTTCTGTACAGTCCGGTTAAAGTCACTGACAGTGACTTAAAAACACACTTTTTCTGCTGCATTGTCTAAGGATGAAATATTTTTAATTCTCCCCTTTTAAAAAGGCCAAATATTATGGAATTATTGTACCAAATCAAATCATCTAAATGAAGCACGAATAATAGGAAAATATGTTATTTTACATGTGTATTTATATGACAATAGATAAAAAAGATAGCTAGATGGATGGATAGATAGAAGATAGATAGATACTGGTTTATGTCTATTCAAATGTAGACAACATTTAATCATCTCTTCAACAGTGACCAATCTACTTTTAAGTTTAGCTGGATGAGAGTTTTGCCACAGGACCCTTACATAGTCTTTCTTGCCCCTGTGTTCCTCCTGGGAAGAACATAGACTCTACCTTTGGACTGTAGAAATTGCCTATCCATTCATGTCTAGTCTTCCTGGTTGGGGAATCTTTCAAGCCACTCTGTTGGGGCTGCATCCAAGGGTGTGCGTAGCCCAGCAGGTCACCTGAATGATGTCTTCTAAGGTCATCCCAGTTCCAATCTGTTTGCAACAGCATGGCAGAGTTGCAGATGGATGGCAGCCAGGTTGACCAGAATACGGAGCTAGTGAACAAGTCAGGGTGCCTAGGGTTTTACTGGGCAGTTTTCTTGAGGCTTCCCAATCGCCAGAGGTGCTTCTTTGACTGATTCTCAACCGTGATGCTCTCCTTCCCTATGCTAAGCATGCATGGGGCAGCCATGCTAGGAGGAAGGTATTGTAATTCTTTGTTTTCCTTTCCTAATGAATAAAAAAAAGCAATTCCAACTAGATTTTATAGGCAAAGAGCTCTTCTTTTCAAGGGAACATGTAACTATAATGTGTAAGAAATAAACAAGCCTCTTAAGTCTTCGACACTCACCCCACTCTACTTTGTTCGTTCTATTCTTCATTTTCCTGGATGTAGAAAGAGAAGGAACAAAAGAAGACCGGTCTGTTAAAAGGTGTGTCTGTTTTCATCTAATTCAATGAATGTTATTATACCAAACATCAGAAATGTGTCGAGAGGAAATACTTGTTTACACCTTAAACTGCATGAAAAGCAATATTGCTTCAGTCTTGTTAAATCAATTACTCCGTGGGCTTTTGAGAGTTGGCAAGCACTTCTGCATGCCCTCAAAAAAAAGCTGAAGTTGCAGAATTATTATTTAAAACCTATATGATTCACTGCCCTCCAAAAAAACCAAATGTAAACCAAATATATAAACCCAGATTGGACTATTTCACTAGCAAACACATTCATTTATTATTTCTGGCACTCCTTCACTGTTAAGAACTTCTTTGGCCATTCAGTCAGGCCCAGGCTTCATAATGAAATCTATCCCCGAGATAAAGGAAAATAAACAGACTTGGTACCTCAGGCTAACATGATTTTCTGAGTTTTGGAGGGCAGCGGTTTGTTTATTTATTTTATTTTTTATTTCTTTCAGCCTGTTAAGTTTCCAAGGCAAAATGATTTATCTCTGTCCAGTTCTTCTTGGGATATTCACTGGGCAGAAAGTGGATTAAGGAAGAGGTAGAAAATGGACTGAAATAGAAAGGCCAGGAGCCGTAGGGGCAATACTGAAAAGACGATGGCCTAACCTGATTACTGTGTACCCTCTAAAGAGAGCAAAAATCAAATTAAATTGGAGAAAAAGAAAGTGAAAAGAGAAGGAAATTGCAATATTTTGGTCTAAAGGAGACTGCATTGTAGGGTTAATAGAATTCAGGTGGCAACATCATTTCTGAAGCTAGACTGGCTCATGCCTTTAATTTCTGAATGCGCTGTTCATAGGCAAGGTTTGTGTGTGTCTTTTTCTGACATGACACAAGGAAAAAAATGTTCACAAATGATAATTGCCTAGTGCCAGCAGTCACATAATTCCCTTTCAAAAGAGAACAGGGTAAAGAGCTGTTGCCAAGGCAAGCTTGCAGGCTGTGGGGACCCAGAGCTTTCCATTATCTGAAGTCCCACCCACAGCTTGTCATTTCTCTCCGAAGCAGCTGTTTGGCATCTGGGAAAGCTCCCTTCTGTGCCTGGCTTCAGGCACTGCCCAGCTGGGATTGCCTTCCTCCAACACGCACCTTTTATTCTCCATGACTGGGTGGACTTGAGATGCACATAATTTTCTGCAGGAGGTGCCCAGATGTATCAATGAGAGTTCTTGTCTTCAAGGGACGAGGCATATAGGGACGTGAGTAACTCAGTAAGTCCAAGATAAAATGTGAAGACAAATGAATGTGCAGATCTGCTGTTCTCAACTTTGGTTGCACATTGCTGTACATCGTCATGATCTGCAGGGAGAAAGGAGCAGAGTTAGGGCTATCCCAGAGTTAGGATAACCCTTGATCGCATGGTCTGTCCTATAATAATCCAAACAGGTGCCATTTATATAGTGTTCGGAGTGTGCTAGGCATCAGAGGAAGCACTTACACGCCTTACAACAATCCTCTAAGTCAGGTGACCAAATTAAAATAACGAAGAGCGCCTATCTCATAGGTTGTGGGAGGATTAGGAATCATTATTCACATGAGGCACTTATTTTGGTGGCCGGTACAAGCACGGGCTGTCATTTGTACCATCTTTTGATTGACAGCTGAAGAAACCCAAGTTTGAGGATGGTAGTTCCTAGTAGGTCCCTAATTCTTTTTTATTTTTTGGTACCGGGGATCGAACTTGGGACCTTGCACTTGTGAGGCAGGCGGTGGAACCACTGAACTAAATCCCCGGCCCAGTAGGTCCCTAATTCTAACTTTGGTTTGACTCCAAAGGCCACTGTCTCCTCTTTGGTGTCTTACTGTTCTGCAGTAATGTTGGAACAGACCTGCAGTAAGTGACACAGGGCAGGGGTCAGCCTGTTTCCTCTTGCTATGGCAGAATACCTGAGATGGGTTAACTTATAAAGGAAACTATTGCATTTAGCTCACAGCTCTAAAGGCTGGCGTTTGTGAGGGCCTCGTGCTGCATTGTAACGGCAGAGAAATGGAAAGGCAAGCCAGGGAAGGTAGCAGGGACCAAACATGAGTGTGGCCTTGCTTTAGGATGGCCCACTCACAGTAACTAACCCATATCCCTCTTAACACCTGATCACCTCTTAAAGGTTCCTCCTCCCAACACTGAAAGAATGGCAATCCCACTTCAACCTGAGTTTTGGAGGAGTCAGACTGCGCTCAAGCCACAGCTGGAGAACTGTAGGCTGGAGTTTGAAGAGGAGGCTGAGTGGCAGAAGGGAGCTGTGGGAGATGGCTGTGGTGGGGCATGTAGATGGAGGAAGGGCTCGGGGCTTAGAGACAACAGGCAGAGCAGTTTGGTTAGAGCACATGACCTTGGAAAGACATGAAGGAAATTAGGTTCACATCCCAGCCTTGCTCTCCTTGGGCTACTAGGCATGTGTAGCAAGGCCTCTTCCTTTCCCACTGAAGGCTTCATGTTCTTTAAAGAAGCATTGATAGGATGACTGTGTGCTTAGTGATAAAATCCCAGGGTGCCATGAGATAGTAGAGACATTCCGGCTCAACCTAGTGGAGAATCTTCTCTACAAAAGAAGCACCCCTGGGAAGGGGGCTCCTTACTTCTCAGAAAAGCCCAGTTCTTTGGTAGGAGCTTTTCTTAGTAGAAAATGCTTCCTAAGTAACCTCTGCTTCTTGAGCCCCTCAGTGGCTAAAGATACTGCCCTGTACTAAATTTCTTCTCGTCCGGGCCAAGTGAGCCCCTTCCTCCCATTTAAAGAAAACACGTGTCCTCTTTTCTCTCCACCCATGAAGTTTCCTCTAACATGTTACTTTACAGAAATAGCATCCTTGGGGAGCAGGAGATGAGTTCATGTTAGCAGCCAGCCACTGTCCTGCAAAGATCAGCAGTTCGAAGGGCAGAAACACTATCAGAGGAAGTGGAAAGCACATCACCCACACACGTGCGTGAGTGTGAAGTGACACTAGGGTCGACATGAGTGGTCCAAAAGTCTCTGTGCAGCTTCACACTTTAATGACTTCAGAAATGTGCCTGCTACAAGCTTACAATGCACACCCTTAGAAAATGGAGTTTTTAAAATTTCTGTTACACTTAGTTTTATACACTTTTGGTAATACTTTGTTGTTGTTGTTGTTGTTTCGAGACAGGGTCTCACTCTGTAGTTGAGAATGACCTGGAACTCACTGTGTAGCCCAGGCTGGTCTGAAACTCACAGCGATCCTCCTGCCTCAGCCTCCCGAGTGCTGGGATGACAGGGGTGCGCCACCACACTCAGTGATACATTTTTTTTAATGTCCTGTATGTATCCTCTTAGGCCACAGTGCTGTCAACCTATTCCTTCATGAGCTTTGTCCTTGTTGGCACTCTTCGAAAGCCTTTCCTGTGTAGGCAGATACATTCACTTGTGCCTCCCCTCTGTCTTCAGTCTTTCCCACATGTGCAAATGACTCAGTTAAATATACTCCTCCCTTCCTAGTACCTTAACAGCGCTTTATCCTTTGTAGGCAGCTCTCTTACTGGTTTACTCCCTTTCTCAGTATTTCCCATTACAACTCTCCCCATGCAACCATTTTAATGTATTAAATGTGCATCTTTTCACTTATATTTGCTTTTATATTGAATAATGTTTACAAGTTTTAGTCAAAGTGGATGATAACGGTATTTCCTACCTCATTGTAGTTCTCACTTGTTTCGCCCAGTACTGTATTTTCTCTCTTTTTTTTCCGTTGATACGTAGTAACTACATGTATTTGTGCAATGCAGTGTGACAATTCAGCACGTGTACACCATGTGCCAAAATCAAATCTGGGCAATTATCCTTTGTCTCTTCAACATTTACTACTTCATTATGTTGGGAAATTTTGAATGCCTTTCTCCTGGTTTTTTATAAGATAGCTGATAAATTACTATGAGTTATGGTCATCCTTTGCTATAGAACATTCAGATTTATTCCCCTATGTGACTGTATTTTGGTACTTGTTATATAACTTCCCTCTGTTCCCTTTCCCACTACCCTTCTAACTTCTACGCTACTCTACTCCCATACAAATCAATGTTCTTAGCTTCCAGATATGAGTGAGAATGTATGATATTTGTCTTTCTGTTCCTGACTTATTTCACTTACCATATGCCCTTCAGTTTTATTAACATTGCCCACAAATGACAGGATTTCATTTTCATGGCTGAATAATATTCCATTACATATTCTTTATCCATTCATTTGTTGATGGGAACCTTCATTAATCCCATATCTTAGTCTTTGTGAATAGTCAGCAGTACATTTTTAAGGTTCATCCTTTATTCTGTGTGCATTGGGTCCGTTGCTTTTAACATGTGCTCATTCCTCCAAGCTGCATGGCTACCGTGTTCTACCAGTCCAGTTTCCCAGTGATGGCCCTATTGTTCACTTCCAGTTTTCTGCTGCTGAGGACCACAGTACGCTGACTTCTGCGTCTGTGTGAGGTGGATCTGATGACTTCCAAATGGAGAATTTCTGTTTCACAAAGACAAACATAGACAAAGTTAATAGATGACAGACAGGAAAATGACCTTTGCAGCATCTAAACCACCAACAGACCGATACTGAGATTAGATCAGGAACTTTCACGATAAGAAACACATAGAAACCTCAACAGAGACAGGAAGAAGAATGGAAGCCCGCATTTTATGAAGCCAAACCCATAAACAAGTGTATGAAGAGATGTTTAAATTCATTCACGATAAGAGAAACACATTTAAAAATAATAACTAGCTATTAGGCCTTATTAAAAAGGTGAAACCCAGAAACAAGACCACGTGAGGTGTTGATGTGGCTTTGCAGACTTGTGACCCATCTTACCTGGCTACAGGAGGTGAACCAAGGCAGCCACTCAGGAGAGCACCACGGCAGTGCTTGGGAAAACCAAGTGCACACAGCACCCCTCATGGGGAAATCCCTCTCTTCTACCAACGCTGTCATACTTTGGATTTTGTTTATTTTAAACCCATAAATATTTCGCCCATCTGGGATTTACTTTTTGAACAGTGTAAGGATTTTAGCAATATTCATTTGCCCCAAGTGTCTGCCCAGTTGCACTAACACTTTTGTCCTGTCACCTAACTTCCCAGAGATTACGGTGCTATTTCCAGGTGTTGGGTTTCTAAACAGCATACCTTCCAGTGGCTCAATGGAGACCCAATGGAGGAATGTGCGGTCCTTCCTGGGGTTCTGTGCTTTGGTGTTCAAAGCCACGAACTACAGATCTGCAGAAAAAAGCAGCACAGAAACGCAGGAGTGTTTCTTCGGTACATATAAATTTTTGTTTGAATGACCTTTGGTGTTTGGCTGTTACTCTTAAATGAGCCCCTTCTTTATTCATTCATTCTACTGGGCTTTTGACGGCACCTTTTTACTTCCATTTCTTTTATGTAAAAAGTCAGATATTCGTTTTCCCTCTCTCTCTCTCTCACTCCTACCCCACTCGATGCCTCTCTCTCCTATTTTTCCCCTTCTTCCTTCTCTTATCTCTCCTCCATCTTCCCTTCTTCGTCCCCTGCTCTCTCTTTCCCTCCCCCTTTTCTCTTTCTCTCGTGGAATGACCAACTAATTCTGTTTTGGAAAGAAAGTTTAAAGTCTTGACCAGGGTTTGGAAATCAGTAAACCCTTCTGAGAGTAGCAGTTTAGAGATCTCATTCAGCCCAAATTCCTCCAAAAAGGAATCCTTCAGAGCTGAAGTGTCTCTTTGTTTCCTAATAGTAGGAAACTGGGCACCCTCTGGCCAGTCTTTGCTCTCTCTGCAGGCTCATTCCAAGGACTAGAAGCACAGCCTTGGCCCACAATGGGTTAAAAGCCCAAGGACCAGCCAGGTACCTGAAAACCACCTTGGCATTAGGGAGAAAAGTCACATTCCACACGGAGGGAGGGAGAGCATCTGCTCTGCTGGAAGGGTGTCAGTCACTCTGGTTTGAAAAGACACAGCACTTAAAGGCTGCCAATCATTTCCTAGGAAAGGAGACAAGAAACTTTTAACATATGAATTGGCCCTATTTTCTACCATGAATTAAAAAGAATTTTTTAGTGCAAAAGACTATTTCCCAAGTCGGGCTAGTTCTTTTCCACAAGACTGTTCGGAATAGCATTACCTGTCAGATATATTTTTAAGTTTAAGGAGAAGTACTAAAGCATAAAAAAGACAATCTGGTCTGACTCCTGTTGGCTATAAAACTGCCAAGTCAGTTTGAAAACCAACAATTTGCTGCCATAGGAAGCTGTCCTGCTGGAGAGAGTGGACATCCAAATCGTGCTATCCAGCATGGCATCCACCAGATCCGTGGGGCCATTTACAATTAATTAAAATGCAATGACACTCTGGTTTTAATCATACTATCAACATTTTAGGTGCTCAATAGCCCCATGAGGCTAAGTGGCTACTGTGTTGAGCAGCACAGATATCCACAACTTTAGTTACAAAAAATTCTACTGGACAATGCCGACTCCACCCTCATCACTCTGTGTTGGACCCAGGCCAGCCCTACAGGTGTCACCTGTGACCAAGGACAGCTGCCATGCAGGATCATAGGGACCTGTGCCGAGGTCTCCTTACTTGGCTTACTACTTTGTATCTTGTTACTATTACTTTTTGAGCAACGGGTCTCATAGGTTCATTTTGCCCTGGACTTCATAAATTATTTAGCCAGTCCTGCTTGGAAGCTTATTCTAACACACAATCTAAGGCCCTGCTCCATGTCTATCAAGTCAGAATTTACATTTTTAATAAGACCCCCTCCAGCTGAATCTTACTAACATTAAACTTTGAAAACATGATCTAGAAAACAGTCCTCAAAAATTTCAAGTCTATGGAACTCTACATTGATTAGACTTAAACTTGCATAGCATATACAAGAGAGCAATCAAAATAATCATGCATATTGGGCAATTTATATAGTCATTGTTTGGCTGCAGAAAATATCTGGTTATTCTTGGAGTCTGGGGTTCTGTGGAAGAGCTTGGACACCTCTAATATAGAACCTTCAGGTTGGAGACAGTTTATAATATTGAGACCACTCCCAGTGCCAGCCTCCAGAGAACTGGTGAATCAGCTTTCTTGGAATAAGCAAAGGAAAACCGTGGTGACCATGGTATTATACCATCTTTGCACAGAATATTAGCCAACCCACAATAGCACATACTGGAGACCTCCTGCTTATGTTAGGCACTTCACTCCATTACCTCATCTAATTGCCATAGTTCTATAAAGAAAGGACTGGCATTAATCATGTCTAACACAGGAGCAAGTAGAATCTTAAACCAAGCGAAGTAACTTACAGAAACAGATATAGCCCTTGAACCCAGCTTCATGGACAGGATTAGGGTGGGGAAAAGAGATGTTTGCCTTGGGTGCAAATTTGAAGTAGGTGACAAAAAATTTCAGCAATCAAAATAAATAATATTTGAATTCAGTATTTGAAAAAAAAATCAACAAATACAAGAATATCCACAATGAACAAAATATCATAGTTTTAAATAAAGACAGGCTGCTGAACTGATGACCCTGCAGGGTTATGTAATGGGAATCAGTCTGTATGATCAACTTAGAGTCTCCTTAACCCACAGGTCTGTCCTCCGCCAGGCTGGTGAGGGTTGACCATAGAGTATGACCAGATTGGTGGCATAACCTTTATACACAGTTGTGGCTTCTTATTGTAGTGATTTTTGCTTTGTTTTGGGTTTTTTTTTTTTTTTTTTGGTACCAGGGATTGAACTTGGGACCTTGTGCTCATGAGGCACAGCAGCAACACCACTGAGCTAAATCCCTGGCTGTGGTGATGTTATTAACTTTTTGAACCATTCAAAATAGGAAAGGATGTTATGTTTTGGTGAGTGTATATAGGGGTCTGCCTTTTCTCATTGTGCGTTGGATTCCAACAGTATGAAAAAATGATTTGCTACTGCCCAGGGCTTTCAGGTTCCAGGCTGGTGAAAAGCCTGCTCCTGTGTGTACCAGTGGTTACCAGTCTTGTGTACTTTAGAATCAGCCGGGGCCGGATCGAAACATTCCCAGAGTCACTTCCATGTGTCTGGATGACTCAGAATGGGGCCTGGCTTTGAGTGTGTTTGGAAAACTCTCCTGTTCATTCCAAGATGTGGCCAAGGTTGACAATGACTTTACTGGTCCACACTGTCACTGTCAAAGGATCGAGGGAGGCCAGCACAAGACGTGAAACTCCACGGGTACTCTGCTAGGTGAGCTCAGCTGCAAAATGCATCCTCTTCCAACTGAAAATAAGAATCATACAAATTTAGATCTAGTTGGTGCCTTAGGAATCACAAAGTTTGAAGTCAAAAGACCTTGAAGTAGATCACAAATTTTATGATGAGCAATCAGTCTCAGAAAGGTGGCTCTCAACCTGCTAAGGAAGGACTGAGAGACAAAAGGAACAAAGGACTTCTGGGCTTCAGCCCAAGCTTATTTCAAAGCACCCATTAAAGAAAACACAGACACAGACACAGACACACACAAACCCCTTACTCTCACCAAGAAAATAAAGAAAAGAAAAAGGAAAACAGCATCAAAGTCAATAGCTCTCCCCAAACCATTCGAAAAAAAAAAAAAATAACAAACCTTAGTTCAGTATTTTACAACTTTTTTCTGGCAAAATTTGATTAAATGTCAATTCATAAAGTGACAATTTATGGGCTGAGTATTTGGGCTCACCTGCAGTATTTTTAAAAAGTTGACCCAACCTTTAAATATTAGGGAATTTCACATACAATTGTAGAAAATGTATTTTTATTGACTACTCGGGATTTTCACCAAGCCCCTCTATAGTTATTGACTGTAACAATGGTCCAGAGCGGAGCCTGTTGTCAGGAGGTCCAAACCCTCTTTCTATCGTGGTCTCCACCATGACTCTAAGTCTCCTACATGTTATGTTAAAATGGGAAGTTCAGGTTGACATTCCTGAAATACCAGGATCCTTCCACTAGTCCGTTTCACGCATTTCTGTTCACTATCCGACCCCAGCAGCATGAGTTTGCAAGCCCTGATTTTGTCGTCACAGGCCTGCTGCCTGTGCTTTGCGCTGGGGCAGAACGAGCTGCCCAGGCGGTGAGGAGAGGTTTTCCAAAGCGGAAATCTAAGGCAAGTCCTTTTCAAAGAGCCGGAGGAAACCGGATCTTCTGTTCCTGCATTCCTCCCTGGCTTAGTTTTCAGCTGGCCAGTATGCCCCAAACTAGCGGGTAGTTTTCATTTGAAACCTTTGAGTATGCAGTCAGGGTTTGTCGTTGTTGTTGTTTTTGGTTTGGGTTTTGTTTGTTTTGCTGCTTTCCTGCCTGTTTTGTGCTCTTCTCCTAACCTCTCTGAAGTCCGATTGCCCTTCCAGGCTTAGCTGCCTAGACCTGTCTTCTCAAAAACTCTTATGCGCCCCTGGACAACAGAGAAAACGTACGTTCTTTTGACTTCCCCGGGCTGAAGGATAAGGTCCTTAAATTTGCTTGCTTATATTTCCTTTGAACCCTTCCTCACGTCAGATAAGGCTCAGCGTACAGATCCTGCGTGCTCTGACTCAGGCACCCTCTGCTTTCCTGGAGGCTTCAGAGCAGTCCGTGCAGCGCCCACTTGCAACCACTTGAGGTCGCTGGTCTACACACGTCTTGCCCTGCCCAGGTTTCGAGCTGCATGTAGATTACTAGAGACTCTGGAAGTAGGGCAGGCTCATTTATTTCCTCTCCAACACAGCCTGCGGCCATCAGAGCCTCTGAAGTCAGGGTCCCTGCAGTGAGAGCTGCAGAATGAAAACACTGCAAATAAGAAAGGTCACTGCCTCTGCTCTGCACATTTACTGCTCACCTGAAATCTCCTGCTTCACTAGTGAGATCTCAGCTCAGGCTCTAAATATTTTTCCCAGCTCGATATTCCAGAATGAGGGAGAGGAAAAAAAAAAAAATCCGTGACGACTGCCTGTGTTGTGCGCGTGTGTGTACAGATTATTGGCTCAGGTCTGCGGCCCACTAACGTGTCCAGAAAGGTTTCCCCACCCCCTCCTTTCCTCGGATCCCCAGAGTCTGTCTGAGCAGGACCCTGATGCCTGACTGTTCTACTGCGATTCTCTCCTAATAACAAGACTGACCTTTTAAAACAAGCCTTATCAAAGGAGCCAGCGTTAGCGTCTGGTGTTTGAGAAATTTCATGAGCCCAAAGCGACACAAAAAGAATGAAATAAGGTCCCAAATGGGACAAATGTTGCAGGGGGTGGCGAGAGGAAAGTACTCACCTAAGGTGTCACTAAGCACAGCCAAGGGCCCAGCGTGGTGCCACACTAGCATTGCTGAGCAGGATGCTGGCACGGGTTGAGCCTGAGTGATTGTAAAGACTTAGTAGGTGAATACGTTGGTCACAGAGATTCAAACAGATGTCCAGACACTGGGTAGAAATTGTCACCATGAAGCTGAGCACTTCACAGCCCTAAGCACAAGCTTCTTAACCTGGCTATGATGTTTCAAGATCACCTCATTGATGGCTTCTAATACCCTTCTGACCCTGCAAACTTCAAAGGAAGAGCAAAATTGCCCACCTACTTCATCCCTCACGGCCCGATGTTTTTTCAATACGAGCACAGTGTTAGTAAAGGCAGCGTAACATCTCTGGAGTCAGACTTCATGAGTGACAAGCAGAGTTCTGACATGGACTAGACAAGACTGAGGCGCTCTGTGTCTCAGTGTACTCAATAAAATGGGACTACAAGTGGTCCCTACTGCACAGAGTTGCTACAAGGAGATGATAAAGACAGAGTGCTTAGAACCGTGCCTGGCACATACTAAGCCCATATTTAAATATGGTCAGATGTTGCTTAATGACAGGATACGTTCTGAGAAATGCATCCTTAGGGAATTCCATCAATATGCACACATCAAGCAGCGTACTCACAAAAACTTACACAAGCACAATTTTGGAAGGCACGTTATTCTCCAAACTCGACCTCTCATCTCTCCGGCTTAACAACTCAGGAGGGCATCACGGAAGAGGAGCTGTCTCATCCATGGCTTCTCACAGCTCTTGCAGGACCTGGCAACCTGTGTTTATGCACGAGGTGGAAGGGCAGCGATCTTCAGAGTGCCAGGTCACCAAGGGTTTTAGCCTAGAGTCTGACATGTTGCCCCCAAGCATGGTAATGCTGATATCTAGTTCTGAAAAGCCTTTGGATGGGCACTGACTTGACCTCCTTCTGCACAAAGACCCTTCAGGCATCTGTCCCCACAGCAAGGAGATTTCATCCGTATAGAAGATTTGCTCTGGTGAGTGATTTTCCACCACTGTCGGCCTATGTAGATCTTCCAGACATCCTTCTGCCGCCTTCCCTCAGCACTCACCCTCACCGCCTACTTTCACTCTGGGCAATGAGTAACAATTCTTGAATTGCTTCAACCACCCAGAGCTACGGTGAATTCAACATCATTGTTGGGCCCACCCCCCCACCAATATCGCAAGCAAACTTTTTGCTTTAGCTGTGATTATCATGGTGATGAGGGATACAGCTCGGTGTCTGGTCTTCGGTCCAGATTGAGGTTTCCCTGCATCTGATGTAGGTTTGACTCCAATTGCTGTTAGTTGTTGTCTTCAGCAAAGCAGGTCCTTTAACAGCTCCCAATCCCCTTGTCTGTGTTCCAGACAGCAGCTGCGGAACAGGGCACTCCTGACTCAGGAGCAGCAACCATCCCTGACTTCCCATCCTGTTGCCCTTCATCACTTTTTATTTTGCTTGCAGGGCAATCATTCAACAAGGCGTTTTGCTCCCAACTTTAGCAGTGGGTTTTTCTGCTTAGGAGTTGTGATGAACAAAACATAATCAAGCACGAGAAAAATAATGTAATCGCCAGACAAAGTAAACAAAATGTGTGAAGGTGCTGCTTGCATCACACAGTAGACTGTTGTTCCATAAACTTGTTTCTGTACATAGACGTGTACCTTAAAGTAATCATAAAACATAGAATAGTGAATACATAAACCTGCAACATTTATCATCATCATCGAGTATTATCCACTATATGCACCATTGCGTGTGCAGTATCTGCTTACACCTGTCAGTGGAGAAGGTCTGTCTATACCAGCATTAGCAGTTATGACACTAATGTCACAAAGCCGTAGAATTTCTCAGCTCTGTTAGAATCTTATGAGACCACCACCATGTATGCATTCCCTCGCTGACTGAAACATTGCTGTGTGGTGTGGGCCACATAGGTTTTTTTTTTTTTTCCTCATTGAGTTTATTGGTACTTTTTAGGTATACAGTACAGTCACATTCATCATTGGGACCTTGTACCTTTACATGACAGGTATTGATTTTCATTTTTTCCCTTTATCCCTGCCTTCCCTTCACCCCCTCCTCCCTTCCCTATTTACAAATACTTTATTTCCATTTTTTCCTTTTCTCATATTTTTTCTATTCCCTTATTTCTTTTCTCCAACCCTTCCCACTTCCCTACACCCTTAGACACATAGGTTTTTATTGTTATACTTCTTTATCTACTCTGCAGAAATGCATAATACAGTCCTCCTTTTCTCCCATCCAAGAACTAGCCAGGGCTGACCTTGCTTAGCTTCTCAGATTAGACAAGATCGGACACATTCTGGTTGGCAGTTCCTTTTTGCTAAGCCTGCTCATGGCTGGAATGAAGAAAGCTTAAGAGCTTTTCCAGAAATTGTTTCAATGTTTTATTTCTGAGCAATGACAATGGCACTTCTTTTCTTTCTATACTGGAGATTGAACCAAGACCCTCCCTGAACTACATCTCTAGCATGTTTTTTTTTGTTTTGTGCTTTTTTTGGATTTATTTTTGAGAAAAGATCTTGCTAAATTGCTGAATTGCCCAGCCTGGCTCAAATTCATAACCTTCCTACATCTTCTTCCCAAAGTGCTGAAATTACAGGTCTGTACCACCATTCACAGCCTTACTTTCATTTTAGAAGTACTCTCCTTTCCTTTGGTGCAAAGTTGATAACTGTCCTAAACATATTTACTTTCTTCTGCCGCCAGCCTCACAAACGCAAGGCCCTGAGTTCAATCCTTGGTACCAACAAACAAACAAACAAAACCCCCAAATATTTACTTTCACTTTATTCTTTTGCCTTTTAAACAAAAAATCTGAAATATGAATAAGAACATATTCCACTGTCCATTCATTACATTAATATTTACTGAGAGTGTGCTGTACGACATGCCTTATTGAGATATACATACAGCCCTGCCCTAATGAGCCTCACATTCTAGTGGGTTGGCACAGGCAACAAGTGAGACCTGACCACTAGAGGAACTAGCACCTTTGAATCTACCACCAGACTGGCTGAGTTCAAGAACTCACCTGACAGCTACCATTTAGGAATCAGAAAGCTGCCAGCACTGTACTGTCATGGAAATTACCCATGACACTCATCACACTACATAACCAGGTCTGGGACAGCGAGTCCAGTCACGTCTAGGCCACCCCCATTCCTCTCACACAGACACACAACTGCCCTCCAGCATCCATGAAAATGGACATGAAATATTGCTACCAAAAGGGGAATGGGAAAAATAAGAACCAAGATATATCATGTACAGGTACAAATTACCAATAATGAAAGTGATCATATTGTATACCTAAAATGTACCAATAAACTTAATGAATACAAAAAGAGTAAGAACGCAAAATAAAAAAAAAATTATGTCTCCACAACCCTTTTTGCCATTTGAATACACCTAAAAGTAAAGAAAGATGATCTGTACTTTAGCCATGCAAATCTAGTACAAGTTCAACTGCTTCTCAGCACTTATTTCCTGACCAATATTGTGGCTACAGTAGAGTGTAAGAAATGCAGTTTTCAGCTTTCTAGTCTCTGAGGTGCATGAGGGAATCCTAGGAGTGTTTCTTCACTAGGAATGATTTTGCTGTCATCCCTGGACACAGGTGGCAATGCCTACACCCATTGTTAGTTATTACAGCGAGGGGATGGCACCATAGGTATGCAGTGGATAAAGAGAGGTTAGGGATTTGCTAAACAGCCTACCATGCAATAAAGAAAAATGAACCCAAGTTCAATCCCCAATACAAAAAAAAAAAAAAAAGAATTAAATGAACCCAAATCTCAATAGTGCCAAGGTTGAGAAGCCTTTCTAAGGGTGACTAAACCAATCCATCACATCTTACAATGGCAGAGGGTCAATAAATTACATGTCTGTATGGGCTTGGTTTTGTTTTGCTTTGTTTTAGGGCCATCAGACTGGACCTGGAGTGAAGAAATGTTTAAGAGTGATGTGGAGTGAAATGCCATTCTGAAGATGGTGAAGGACTGTATATGCTGAGACAGTAAGGGAGATGGTAGGAGTAAGGAAGAGGAAATAGAAGAGAAAATGGGGCCCATACAGCCTCCACCTTGTGAATAGGCCCCACCAAGTGCTGCATTTGTTGCAATTGGTGAACTTACATTAACACATTGTTGTCACCCAAAGTCCAGAGTTTATATTAGGGCTTACTCTTAGAGTTGTAGTTTTATTGATTTGGAAAAATGTATAATGACACGTGTCCATCACTACAGTATCATGTACAGTAGTTTAACTAGATTTCAAAATTTCCTTACAGCCTTAGTTTTAATTGTAAAAATTTTTAATTGCAAAATTTTTGGAGAGACTTTCTGATTTGTCTTCTCATGTATTCTGTAGGCATTCAATATATATTTATAAAGTGTATGAATGAGTTACCAGCAATGGCATTCCAGTACCTCAGCTACCAGAAGCGGACAACAGTTTTGGAAAGAAGCGTCCCTCTGAAGCACTGATTTGTAATTAAAATAGAATGGGAATTAAACCAGGGGTTAGAGGAATCTGGAACTAGTATTGAAGACCTGAGTACCATTTTCCAAGAAGTTTTGGATCATCTACAATCTAAGACACAGTGACACTTTTAGGAACAGGGTCACACATATTGCCAGCTTTCCAAATAATGATCACCACCACAAATTATACAACTGTATCTTGTAAAATTTCCATATGACTTCCTGTGATACTGTTTATCCATTCTTCAGTTGCTAGGAAGTATTAGGGACAAGAAAATTAAGCATCACCCTTATTCTCAAAAGAAAATGAGTAATTTTTTCAAAGCCCTTCAGAATTTCCTAAGGTATGATGATGAAATTCACAGACCATTCTTTTCCCTCAAAGGCTTGCCTGGTTTTTGTAATATGCTTTCACCAAATTGTTTTGCCAACTAGATAGTCAATACTAAAGTAAAATTGTGTTTTACTTGTCAGTGGTTTATTGTTGGACTCCTGAAAGAGCTAAAAACACATCTTTAGTTTGTCAAAGATATTTTGATTTGGTGATGTAAATACAACAAACTAGAAAAGGTCTTTCATGTTAAGATTATGAAAGACCAAATATGTAATGTTCGACAGTGAAATCAAAGAGAGATTGATTTGTTAGGAATTTTCACACAGGCTGAATAACTTCCAGGCCAACACTACGCATGATTGTAAGTACCTAGTATTTCAAGTTTTGGTCAGTTTACCTAACAAGCTAATATGGGATTGAGCTCATGAGTGTGAGTAAGGCATTTATAGCTATCATTTCTACCTGCAGGACTGAGAAGTGTGAGAAAGCAATTAATATGGCAGAAAAATTAAAATTAAAATTAAAATTTTATTGTTTCTACTTCACCAAAATTTTCAGGCTCAATTTTAGTTGGCTTCTGTGTATGTGTTTTATTTATTTATTATGAAGAATGCCAGGGCTGGGGATTTAGCTCAGTGGTTCCACCGCCTGCCTCGCAAGGTCCCAAGTTTGATCCCTGGCACCAAAAACAAAACAAAACAAAAGAATGCAAGTGGTAGGTGGACAGGGCTCATTTTGTTCTAGTTCCTTCCAGAAAAAAGGGATTATTGGCATTTTTGGAGGGAAGATGCAGCAAAAGGAGAACTGCTTAGCAAGTGACAAAAGTATAATCTTTCCCACTTTCTTTAAGCCATGAAAGTTTAATAAAAGATCAAGACGCTGGGAAATGACTATTCTCATTTTACATTGCTTAAAGCCCACCATGAGATCTGGAATTTTGAATACCAGGGAAATGAGCATGAAATGAAACTTCAAGGAAGCGGGATGAGAGTCCCATGGCAGAGTGGGAGAAAGAGCCTGTCCCTCATTTCTCCAGCCTTCTCTTCTTCATGACTGACCCCTGTATAACTTCTCTCTTCTTTTTTTCCTTCCAACCTCTTTTTCTTGCTGTAATCTCACTTTCTTGCATAAAACATATCTGAAACATGTTTATATCTAATCAAAGTTGGACAAGTTGTACTTTGTTTACGCAAACGTCATAAAATAAGTCAACTCTCTTCACCTTAGTTTTCTCTCTCCTTTGTCACCTCCTCCTTCTCAAAAAAGGTTGGTTATTGGTTGTTTTTTATTTGAATATAGTTTTTTAACCTATAGTGATTTGTAGAAGAAAAAGAATTCTTAGTTTGCCCAAGAAATACTAATTAAAAACGGGGATTTTGGAGAAATGTTAACTTGTTATACTTCACTTTCCTATTTAATTTATTTTTAAAAATTCTCTGCCTTCTGAAAAGAATTACTAAGGATATTTTACAAAAAAAGTGAATAATTTACAAAGATAAAAAAATGTTAAATCATAACTAATTAAAATAAAGATAGAAGGTTAAAAGGTACCTGGAAGCATCATGTATTACACTTGACAGGATCACTTCCTCTTCATTTTGATTCACCAAGTCATGCAAAGAGTTTGTTTTAGAAAAACACCTCTTGGGGGGGCAGAAAGAGGAGATGGTCTTTGAGGAAAAGATAGATGCTGTTATGGGCCCTGTACTTTTTAACTTCCAAAACTTTGAGCTAAATCAATCCTTTTTCTTTATAAGTTAATTGTCTCTGGTATTTTGTTGTAGTAGTGTAAAACTGACTAATACAGATTATCTGGATTTCTATCTGGTTTTGTATTTAAATCAAATTCATGAATTTGGATCTTAAATCATTGTAGGAAAAAAGTATGAGTGAAGCATTAAACTTTGCAAACTCAGTTTTCTACTCAAAACAATAGAAATCTCTAAAAGCTATTTTCTGAATCTTTATTTGGTCACAAGCATGTCTGGTACCTCTTTCTTCAGATTGTTTTAAGGACTGAGTAAAATGGAGCTTGAAAACTTCAGTACAGTCTCTAGCAGATTATGTGTTCAATAAATGCTCACCATTATACACATTTATTATTATTACTGTTGTTATTATCAGCATACATATATATATATATGTATGT
>NW_022900922.1:24764979-24774208 GCF_012274545.1 Fukomys damarensis
ATATATATATATATATGTATATATACGGCTTGTTTTAAAAGTTATTTTGAAATACTGCTTCTCATAATTATCATAGCTTACTGAGTCATTCTTGGTTTTATAGATAAGGAAATGGACTCAAATAAGAGATGGAGCCCAGCGAGCATTGGTAAATGGCAGGCCCAAGATAGGATCTGGTTAAATCCAACTTTCAGTTGTATGTTCTCTATATTATCTGCTAAAAAATGAAGAACTGACAGGAAAAATACTAGAGAGTGGGAAATCTACAGTGGGTATGGCTGGGATAGACTGGGGACATGTGTCTCTCCTCTCCACCAAACACAATTACGTCCTGCCATGTTATATTGTAGGAAAATGAAAATCAAGATCCAACTTGGCACATTGTATTTTTTTCTGGAACAATCTAGTGCTCAGACTAATCCATGCATCCTGTCCTAACCTCTATGGAAAGGGTCTTCATCAGGGAAGGTGTTATATTTTAAAAGCCAATTATATTTTGTATGTTCTGTGCACATAGTTGCAAATCAGAGTTGACGATTTCCTTTCCTGCATCATAAGCACTAAAGCTTTTTCTAAGAAAACTTTTGGCTCACTACAACTACATCAGGGACCATTTCTAAGATCCCTCATTTAAGGAATAATGTCATCTGTGTATGTTCCAGTCCCAACATGCGAGCGCCATGGTGCTTACTGGGCCATGCTGCCAGTGAGGCCTTGAGGTTGTCGATAATGTGAAACACTTGTCAGCCAAAGCTAAATCTTCAATACTGAGAGTACAAGGGACAGGCAGAAAGGAAGGTAAAAGATGCTGTTTAAAGGGGAAAAAAGTAGAAATTATGAAGTAAGGAACTTGTCATTGTTCCATGAAGATGTGGCAGAAGTTAGAGTTTTTTCTGAATGTCAAATTTGAATTTCGGAAAATATTGACATTTACCATCTGAGAATACAGAGTCATCTCCCCTCCCTGGTACACGTAGCTGCTCTTCCCTGGCCCTCTCATTTTATTACCACCACTCCACCTCCCTCCACCTACACACACAGACCGAGAAACATTCACAGCTTTTGAATATTTCAACAGTGTGGTTTTAAAAGGTACATTAAATTTATTCTAGATGTTGTGCTTCTGACATGGGTAATGTTACATGATGGAATAAAGATCTCCAAAGAGCTATTCCTATTAATAAATTGGCAGATAAAATGTAAGGCTCAGGAACCACTCCTCATTCTCAAAATGGGAATCAGATGATAACGATAGAATTTCTTTTAAGAGAGTACCAGGGCCACTTCTGCCTAGAAGAAAAAAAAATATTTTTCTTTTTTAAGAATGGTAAGAAAGGAAGAAATAGAAATAGAAAGGAAAATTAAAACTAAATGTACATTTTGGGAAGCAAATAAGTTAATATATTCCCTGAAGCCTTAAATTAAAAAAAAACGGAGGAAGTTTCTTGTTAATTTAAAATTCACTAGGCAATAAAACTCTATGCATGAATTACAAATACTTCACTGTACTTTAGCCTATGCACGCTTGTAGATTGTGTCTAGAAACATAATGTTTCTGAACATGATCCTAAATCTACATGCATCTTGTTCAAGAAGATAACATAATGGGGTTCAAAGACGTAGAAGGAGAAGCCTGGGACCTCCCCCTATCCTTTCCCCATGCAAAAATTTAAGCCTATGCACACATAGAAAGAAGTCACTGGAAGGTCCAGAACAGTTATGCTCCATTTGTTTCTGTCCAAATGTTATTATAACTTGGACTTCCTAGAAACAGCTACACATCTTGTAACCTATATACATTTTAGATAATTTGGCAAGACTCCCTTTTCATATAGACAAGATAGTATCCTAAATATTCTGACCTTCTCAGAAGTTTCTGGCTATTCTGTCACAGACAGCCTCATCACATGTTTCAGAGTCCGCGTGTGATGACTTGAAAAGCCCTAAGAAGAAGCTCTGGACAAGTTGATTAATATGTCTGAGCTTTATGTTTCTCACCTGTAAAATGTGGGTGGTAATATTAGCTTCTATTTGTTGAATATTAATTGTATTCCAGGCACCTTATGGTGTGTGTAACATTCATATCTCATTTAATACTTCCAACAGCCCTTTTATGGGTGTTCATTATCATACCCGTTTTTCAGAGGCAAGACTGGGATTACAAGGTAAGCAAATTATTAAAGAATGCACAACACATATGTACTCTAATAGGAATTGAAAACTGAAAACAATCATTTCAGAATATGAATATGTAACTGTTTTCATAAAGTTAACCCTTCAAATATCCAGTAAACGCTTGTCAAAGATAGGAATAAAAGGTAGCAGTGGATTTTTAAAATAAAGTATCTTTTCCTAGGTATCATGGTATAGGACAGAGTTTCTCAATTTGGTATCTGTTTCAATCACATGAGAAATTTTAAAAACACACACAAACACACATTTCTTTTTCTTCTCCCATTCAATACAAATTAAAACCAAATGTCTGAACCTGAAGCCCAAATACCAGTTCTGATTTGAGTTCTTAAAGTTTCCAAAGTTTTGATCCCCATTAAAATGGAATTCCTCATCACACCCTATCTCTCCCATTCAAGCAGTTAAATATGTGGCTAGAATGCATGCAGTAGTTATTTGAAGGCTGTGAAAAGTAAAAAAAAAAAAGAAGTAAAAAGTAAGAGGAGTGAGGGAAAGATCAGAATTCTAATATTGCTAAACCACCCATAAACCTGTCTTCGTTTTGTTGCTGCTGTTATTTGGCTTGGTTTCAGCCATCCTGAAACCCAGAGGTGGACATTGGTGCAGACAGAATAGCTCCAGGAGAAATCCTCAAAAGTCTCCAAATCCACAGAGAAGAATATTATTTTCTGTTTTTCTTTTTTTATTTTTCAGTTCCCCTTTGGGCCCCAGTGGCCTAGATACATATAAAATTCTGAAGGACTATACCTTCCTCTCAAATGGGTGGTACTGGAGAGTAGTGGGTAATTTTATCATTGTTTTTTTGCGGGGGGATACCAGTGATTGAACTCAGAACCTTGCACTTGTGAGACAGGTGGTGGAACCACTAAGTTAAATCCCAGGCTCCTACTATTTTTTTTTATTCTCCGTCCTCCTGCTGCCTGGCTCAGAATGTGTGATATGCAAAAATTACATAGCAGAGTATGCAAAATAAACCTCAGCTTTCTTGCAAAGTATCAAAAAGGGGACTCTCAGGGAACTAGAACATATTGTGGAGAAAGCAGAGAGGGCAAAATTTGCAAAAGTAAACTTATAAAAGCATTTGTGAGGTCCTAGGCATTTGAAATGTACAAGTGTAGATTTACACTAACTTGCATTCCATAGACTTTGAGAACTGATGATGCAAATGTTTCACTGATCTTAATGACACCACTAATGGAGCTGTTTAGAATTTATAGCTGGAATCTAAACAGACTATTCATTTGTTAAAACAAAAATTTTAAAGTTCTCCATGGGTTTAAACAAGATTCAGTGTATGATAGCACAATTCAAAATACCCAACATAAGATGCAAAATTACTCAGCATATGAACAACCATAAAATCTCAATTTGAGTGGAGAAAAAGATGTCCTGAGATAATATAGATGCGGGGATTGTCTCACAAAGACTATACAGCAAGAAGTACAAACATGCTTTAAAGAGTAAGAGTAAATCCCCTTGAAATGAATGCAAAGCCAGAAAGCTTCACTCAAAAATATTTATACTATAAAGAAGAAATAAAAAAATTAAAATTAAGAAATAAAGTAAAACAAAACCAAGCTCAGTAGAAGAGTGAAAAGGGCAAAGGAAAGAATCCATAAATTAAAGAAAAATCTATAGAAATGATCCAATATGAACAACTGAAAGAGAAAAGAAATCATTGAAAAAAATGAATAAAGCTTCAGGGATCTGTCTGACAATTCCAAAATGTCTAATATTCACACCATCCAAATGTTAGAAGGAGAGAAGAAAGTGAAATAGTTGGGAAAAAGAAAATTTGAAAAAAAATAGCTGAAAATCTTCTAAGTTTTGTGAAAGATGTAAACTTACAGGTTAAGAAACTCAGGGCACTCTAAATAGAAATAAACAAACAAAAGCCCTACAAGGAAATCCATGCCCAGATACATCATAACCTAACTACTAAAAATTAAAGACAAAGCATTAAGAGCAACCAGGCAAAAATGGTCCATTACTTATAGCAAGCAATGTTTCAACTTACTATGGTTTTCTCATAAGAAACCAACATGAGGGAAGGACAAAATGGCTTGGCTGCTTTAAAAATGATTGTAAGTTTCTCATTCAAAACAAAACATTAATTCAGAAGGAAATACCAGGACATTTTTAAGTGCTGAAAGCAAAGTACTGTCAACCTAAAAGCTACAGTCAGGAAAAAAAAAAAAAAAACTGAGGAACTAAGAAAGAAATGTATTCTCAGAAGAAGAAAAACTAAGAGAATTGTTAATCAACCTACCTGTTCTACTTCTGAAAGGCAGTACAGAAAAAATAAAGTGATCTCAGGAGAAAATTTGAAATATTAGGGATGAAAGAAGAGTCATAGAAATATTAGCTGTATAGGTAAATATAGTAGACTATTCTCTTTAGTTCTTTAAAATCTGGATGATTGCAATAAAAAATTAAACTGGGAATGATGACTCATTTCTCTAATCTTTGTACTCAGGGAGATTGAGCCAGGAGGATCTTAAGTTCAAGCCCAGCCTGGGCAACTTAGCAACTCAGCGAGACCCTGTCTCAAAATAAAATAAAAAATTAAAAAGGACTAGGAATGTGGCTCAGTGTGAAGGCCCTAAATTCAATTCCCCAATATCAAAAAAGGAAAAACTATAGCATACTTTATTGGATTTTCAAGTAAGACAACTACAACATTAATAGGACGAGGGAAAAGATTCTACATAGTGATGTTTCTACATTCCACTGTAAGTGATCTAAATTGACTAAAACTTTTAGTGTGTTTATCATATTCTCTAGACCAATGACTTTAAAAAACTATGTAAAGACATAGCCAAGCATATAATTGAAAAATTACAATGGAATAATATAAAAAAGGTCAAAAGGGAAAACAGGGTCTGAAAACAGAGTGATAAAACAGGAAGCACATAATAATATGTAGACTTAAATCCAAGCACATCAATAACTACTTTACATGTAAATGGTCTGAAGAGTACCAATTGTCTTAGCCACTTTATTGTCCTTGGGACAAAACACTCGTCAATCACAATACAACTACAATTTAAAGGAGAAAACACAAGCTCAGTAGAAGAGAGAAAAGTTGTGAGAGCTTGTGTTATTCTGGCTCATGGTTTTAGAGGAGTCAGTCTATAATCAGCTGGCTCCAAGGAAGGCAGAGCATGATGGAAGGATCTGGCAGGGGAAAGCTGCTCACATCATGATGGCCAGGAAGAAAAGAGAGAAGGGAAAAGTCAGGGAGCAAGACGTACCCTTTCAGGTCACTCTAACCAGGCCCACTTCCAACAACACACTCAGCTGCTGAGCTAGCCAGTGGAAAAATCTACTGATAAGTACAGCAGCCTGTGATCCAGTCACCTCCCAACAGCCCCACTTCTAAACACATAAGACTTTTGGGTGACATCCAAGATCTAAACCATAGCACCAGTTAAAAGACAGAGATTATGAGATTAAAAGAAAAAAAAAAAAAAAGAACCTCATGACCCAACTGTATATCTTCTACAAGAAACTCACTTCAAAATAAGTATATATAGGCAGCTTGAAAGTAAAAGGATGAGAGAAGCTATGTGCCATGCAAACATCTTTGCCATTTGATTCCCCAAAGTATGACGGACCTTAGACACATCATTTCTCTTTTGGGGGTTCCTTTTCCTCATCTGTAAAAAGGAGGAGAGGGGTTCTCCTATTCTCCCCACTCACCCTCCAACATGATGAGACTTTATCTAAGGTTTTTTCCAGCTCTGTTATTTTCCCTGTGTTTTTATTTTTTAGTCAATTTTTTCCCCCAGGGTATTGTTTTCCAATCAGTCTGTTTTGGAGCCAAATAATATCTTTCTATCTTTGTATTTAACTTGCAAAGAAACTATTAAAGATAAGATTGGGTGGGGAACCTGACTCACCATCACTCAATCAAAAAGTTGTGGTCTGGAAATCACTCAGAAATAAACATCTTGAAACAAAGGAAGAAACCAATATGGAATAAAAATGTATGACAATTTCCAACCAAACATCTTGTTTTATTTCTGCTGAATTCTTTTCCTCCTGTCAGATAGACACAAGCTTAGGCAATATTTAACCCGATATTATTTATGTATAATGAGAAACAGTGGTATAAATGTATGGGTTACAAAAAAAAGATCTGACAAACTGCTCAGACTTTGGTAATGCAAGAAGAAACAGAATAAATTTAAAGAGAGCCACATTCTTCTGAGCTTCTTGGTGGATTGTTTTTTCAAACAGCTTGAAAATTTACAAAATATTATTTAGGCAATTTTAAAGCATTCAGCCACTGGCATTTTGATTTCAGGAACGTTTATTGAATTTTCTATATTGTTCTAGCATCTAGATCCTTTGGAAGACATGAAGATGTAGAAGACAGTATCAATTTTTCAGTTATCATAAGAGCTTCTTAATGAACTGCAGAGCATTTCAGGCAGGAAGGTGTGGATGTTATACTGATCTCTGTTTAACCAATGCCTCACCCAGTGCTGTATGTAGGTTGGGCAATATGTTAGTGATAGGAAGACACGAGAAGTTGGTGGCAAAGCTGGCCTTATTTAGTTTTTCATCAAGAGGCTGGATCACTGTACAAAAATGGGTCACAGGCCATACATGCACAAACAGTATGCTAGTTTCTTGTATGTATTATATAATAAATGAGATTTAGTTTTTAGCTTTGGTGTTCATTTTTCCTTAGATGTACTCATACCCCCTCAACAACAAGAATAATGAAAATTCTTGAGTTCACAGCTGGTTTTCTGGAAATGTAAGTGAGCAGCGCTTGTGAAATTTGACCACCCTCATCGATCACCTGGGGAGCTTGTTAAAATGGAAACCATGATTCAGTAAGTGTGGGACAGGAATTGAGGTTTGCATCTTTTACCAACTTGGACTGATTGTGGTCGGTGGACCACACCACCACATCTCCAGGAAGAAGACAGCATGAAGAGCCAGTGTAAGTTTTTGGGGCCAGGCCATAAAAGTCATCATGGCTGCAGTGTGCAGAACTGACGGTGACAGCTATAGACTGCAAGGATTACTGTGGAGGTTGAACTCCTAGATATAAGGAGGTTTACAGTGACTTCCACTGGCCCTACAGATAGTTAGGGTTTTGTTTCTACTGAAATATGGCTTTGGGACTCCTGTTTTTAATAAACCCTCCATGCTATTCATGAGTTGATGTGCCTAATTTGTTGTGTTTTTCTTTTCTTTTTTATTAAGAAAAAGCAGTTTATTAAATAAAGTAAGCAAGGCCTAAAAAGATAACTATTAAATGATCTTACTCATAGGTGAATTCTAAAGAAATGACCCTCACAGAAGCAGAGTAGAATGGTAGTTGCTAGAGGCTGGAGAGAGGGAATTAAAAGAGGATGGGACAGGTTGGTCCAGAGTTGCTAAGGTACAGTGAGACAGGAAGAATCACCACTGATGTGCAATTACATGTAGGGTGACCCAGTTAACAGTAAGTCAAAATAGCTACAAGAATGGACTTTGAATAGTCTCACCGCAAAGAAACAACAGAGGTTATGGGTGTGCCAATTACCCTAGTTTGATTATGATACAATGGATACATGTACTGAAATATCACATTGTGCCCCATAAACATGTGCAATTATTATGTGTCAGTGAGAAACAACAACAAGAGCAGTCACGGGTAGATGCATGGCTGAGAGGAAAGGCATTCCTCAGGAGACAGGAAGGAGGCTGGCTGCCCTTGTATGAATGAGCTGTCTTCTTTCCCTGCATCCCTGTCAGGTGGCCTAGGAATAGTTCTCTGCAAGAAAAGTAATTGGGGAAAAACACGAAGCAGTTTCAGGGAATTCTGAAAAGCATTACCTGAAGCCTGGAGCAGGATCTTTGCCTTACCCCAGCAGCCTGGCATGGAGCAGGTCAAACCAGTTTCTACACCACCAGGACTGAGACTGAGTTTCTCCAGGCCAGGGTCACCTAGATTTTCTGGCTTCCCTAATCCTGACAGGGGGAAAAAAATATCTCCTTGTCCTCCTTGTTCTGATTTACAACACTGGGTTAAGTGACCTTTTAAATAACACAAAGGAAACCATTCTGACCCAGTTTTGTCTTCTTCAGATTGGCACCTGTTGATGAGAAGAAATGTGTAGGAGAGGGAATGACCGTTAAAAACCTAAATGAAATCCACATTTTCTAATGTACATGGAGTGCTTTTCATGAAGCACTCACCACTCACTTGGGGATGATTTTCAAGGGAAGTTCTCATGATAACCAAGTTAAGGGACACCAAGAAATTCTTAACTTTCAGTTTGCAACATGCCCATCATAATCACATGATGAGCTGTGTGTTAATTCCTCAGAGAGAAGGTACAAGGGCAGGGATCGTCAATAACAATTGTATTGTGAGGCCCAGAATCCACTGGGGTGGTAATATTGCTACAGGTTGGTGCTTTTTTACAAGCCACCAGACCCCTGAATCCCCCTCAGGAGTGAGGACCACAGGCTTTCTCCTAGTAAACAAAAACCTTATAATAAATTGCATCATCTTCTTAAGCCATTTCCTTAGATTGCTTTGATTCCTTTGATTGCTTCTCTATGAATTCTCTCCTTCTTTGCACACCTCCGCACCTCCAAGTCTTGAAAGCAACAATTTGCCATAGGAGGTACAGTATGTGAGAGGCCAGTGCCGTGAGTGGTAGAAAGAGTGGACCAACAGTCAAGGAAAACAGAAAAGTTAAGAGTTGATTGACACACTTCCAGACAGCAGTGGGTGAGTCCCAGAGAGCACTACTGTGAGGAGAGGGTGTGTGAATGTCATCTCAGGAATGCTATCTTCAGGTCACAGTGGTTCCATTCTCCACCCATCTCCATTCTGAGGATAGCTGTGGGTTGTTTGATGACCCAGTAATGCTTCTTTGATAGAGTTCAGTGCATCTGATGTTGAAAAAAACAGTCCTTCCAAGTAGGTTTAATTAAAAAATAGGTATAGGCTAATTTGGGTTAGTGGTCAAATATAACATCAGAAGACCCTTTTAAGCACAAATATATATATATTATTATATAT
>NW_022900922.1:24774289-24796034 GCF_012274545.1 Fukomys damarensis
ATATATATATTATTAATTCTAAACCAATCAACTAAGCAGTTTGTGATTGGTATCAATTTCTAAATCATTAAGAATTCCTTCTTTGTCCTCAAGGTTCCTCTGGACTAACCACTCCTCCAATCCTGACCCCTAACCAGGGGAGTCTAACAAAGAAACATACTTAAAGCATTTGTTCTCACAGGAAGTAGATGTTGCTTTGTTTGAATGAAAATTGTCTTTGAACACTTAAACTCACACAAACCACATATGGAAAAATGTGTCATTTGTGCTTTTGCCTACAGGAAAACATTGCCATCTTAGCAGGGTTAATAGAAGCGATGAATCAGTGTGAACTTTCTAAATGATTTTGGCCTGCAAGGGGGAGAGGCTCATAGTTTAGTACTCAGAAGACAAAAGGCAAAAGAAGGCTGCTGGTAAGTGACTTGGCATTTTGGTGCATCCAGAACCAGAGTTCTGGGAGTCAAATTTCAGGAAATAAAAGGAAGGAATATAAACAGCAACAAAGTGATTACAAGAGACATAATGGACAATTACATCAGAACTAACTCCAACCTGCCACAAGGCTCTGTCCCTCTTCATTAATAATGGTGGTGCTGGCAAAAAATGAAACGAAGGAGAGAGGCCTTCATTGAGCTTTGCTTTGGCCTCCGCTCTGCCAAAAAGTTTACATGTGGCATGTTGCAGCTTCGCTGCTCAGAATCATAAAAGAGCTGGGCACCATTCCCAGAACATTGCTAACTTTTCTTCTTTCTTCTGTGGTCCACATATTATAATTGTATGATTTTTTTTTCCAAAGCCATTTTCAACTCAAGAAGTGGAGAGAATATGCAGTGCACATGTTACCCAAGTTTAGGCCCAGTTCTCTCCTGGCAAGTTCGCCTCTGATGTTCAGCTCCAATGAGAACAGGGCTCATTAGGACAGCTCGTCTCTGACGGAGACGAATGACACCAGCACTGCATCTAGGTGGAAGGCCCTTCAAATCTCACAAGGTTTTGATTAGTTGAAGATGTCTTTATGCATCCTACACCCTGATCCAGCTCCTCCCACTCTTACTAGTAATGTCAGCAGGATGTTAACTCAGCTTCCCTTCTCTTTGCTCCAGAAGTTCTGGGGACCATCTTCATCTTCACCTTTTCTTCCATCTCAGAAAATCAGGAAAGATCTCTGCTGTCCTCAAAGCCACACCCACTATTTATATCCTGAACGGCACTACTTCCTTCCGGGAATTTACTGTATGATTCTGTGCAGGCACTTCTATGGATTTACAAACAGAACTATGGAATCCTCATCTATAGCTCTCCACATTCTAGCCCACAAATGTCTCTTTATCTGGTTCAGAGTTATTATTTGGTTTTTTGTTTTGTTTTGTTTTGTTTTTTGATACTGGGGATTGAACTTGGGTCCTTGTGCTTGCAAGGCAGGTGGCGGAACCACTGAGCTAAATCCCTGGCCCTCAGAGTTATTATTTGAAATTTACATGCAAGCTCTGGGATTGGAGCCATGTACAAGGCAAATCCATGAAGAAAAAAAAAATAAATAAAATAAAGACACCTGAGAAATTCCTGCTGATCACTTCTCCAACTTTCAACTTCCCCCCATAGCCTGCTTGCTTCCAGCTAATTCTCAGATTCCTCTCCAGCCTTATAAAACTCCAATGGAAATAGATCATTTTTACTATTTAACCCCTTCCCTGGGTCCCTTTTCTTGGCCTTCAAGCAACTTTCTAGACACTTTTTTCTCTCCATCTTGCCTGGTTACCAACATACAAATTTTGCTTTCTTCTTCCTTTTGCTCTCCAAGCTCCTTGAAAATGCACTTTCTACATGAATTTAGACTCCATTTCTGGCAGGAAAAAGCCCACCATTGTATACCTTTCCAGTTGATTAAAGCTGGAAGAAATACAAAAAGCAGATCCTTTATGACTCTGAAAAATAAGCCACAGCAGACAGATTGGACAGGGAAATTGAAACATAGAGAGTTCATTTGTGAGGATGCATTTCCCAATTGTCCTTTCTTCTCTTCTTTACCCTGGGGAAAGGCCCACGCATGGAGCATGGAAGAGGCAAGCTTTGGGGATTTCTAAAAGCTAAAATAATAATCTCAATTTTCTGAACTGAAAAGCTGGGTAAAGTGGTCTTCAGTTTGCCAGAAAGTGTGAAGAGCACAGAGGTAGAGAAAGGGAATCTGTAATCAGACTCAGACTACACAGCACAGGTCATGGGTGCTGAGCAGCCCAAGTCACAGTTAAATTTGAGCAGCATATGTGTGGGACACGCCCAAGGAATGTACCAAGGCGTTAAAGGCTGAACATGGATGATATCCACCCACAGAAAGCAACACAACTTTCTGTCTGAACATAATGAGATTATGTTCAACTTTCTGTCTGAACATAATGACTGCCTTATAAATAAAACAACAACAACAAAAAGTTTTTCCAGACACTTAAAACAATAGACTATGTTATATGATAGTCACTGTGTCCAAGACATGGCCCTAAAACTGCTCAGACATCCATACAACTGGGAAAGGGTGGCCTATTCCCAAAGGAAATGTCACACCAAGATGGCCCAGATGCTGTAATTCTCAGGCAGCAATTTTAAAGCATTGGTCATATCTGTGATCCATAAGACAGAGATAAAAACCCTTCAATAAACATAGAGAAATTTTCTGTAGAGAAACAGAAGGCATAAAACAATCAGATTGAAAATTACCAAAATGAAAAATATAATGTATGAAATGGAAAAATACGGGATAAGATCAAGAGCAGAATAGAAGAGACCAATAAAAAGAATCTTATGAACTTGAATATAAATCAATAAAAATCATCCAATCTGAAGTCTAGAGAGGGAAAAATAAAATTCAAATATAGTGGAAACTAGAGGATCAAAAGGTCAAACACATATATGTCACTGGAATTCCAGAAAGGGCTAAAGACCAGATTGGGACTGAAAATTCCCACAATTGCAGAATGACATAAATTTGTAGCAACCCAGTGAATCCCAAGCAAGTTCAATTCAAAGGAAACCACAGCTGACACATCATAATCAAATTACCAAAAACCAAAGATGAAAACCAAAACAACAACCAAAAAAAATCTCGAAAGCTGCTATGGGAAAATGACACACTACACGCAGGAGAACAACATTCTAAGGGCTGTGAGTATCCAATCAGAAGCCTTATCAGGAGGTAGATGTCTTTAAGTGTTGAAAGACCAAGAAGGAGTCAGGGCTTGTATGTGAGAGAGGCTGGCCAGCAGCCTAATTACTAAGTATGGGTTTGGGTCCAGGAGAGGGGAGAGAAGTCTGGAGATTAAAACTGTGGTGGGGCTCAGAGGCAAAATGAAGAAGCCAAGCTGACAATCGAGGCTTGATTAGTAGCCTCCATGTTAGATCTCAGAAGACACACACACACGCACACACTCACACACACACACACACACACACACACACACACACACACGACCCCAGTGCCATCACGGGTCAAATGGTCACAGCTGATGAATGGGAGGGGCCCTGGGACTGTCACACCTGGCTGGACACTGGCTCTTCAGTACATGTCCAAAAGGTCTCATTTTTTCCACTCAATCTGCCCTGTCTCTGTTTCCGACTTAGTCAGTTCAACATAGCCCATTCCTACTTAAGCTCAATGGCCTCGTTCACTTGCAACCTCATCTATTCTGTCACAGAGGCTTACTGGATGCTTATGATGTCCAGGAGCTGAACCTCTCCAGAAAGACTTCCCAGATCTTCCTGATGAAAGTTGTTTCCCTCTCCTCTGAATCTTCATATCAATTCATTGAACCAATTGTATACTTTGCATTGAAACTGTCCAAGTCACTATGCATTGTATATTAGTTGATAGGGGCCATGAGTCATCATTTAATCAACCAAAAGGTTGTATCAATATAACTCAAAGGTACACATTATTTACTTCTTCTAAAGAAGGAAATAAGCAGATACCTTTCTCTCTCCTGAGTCCATTAGAATCCAATTGGTCATAAAGAATAATATGAATTGCTTATAAGTATTTTAAAAATCGCTTAATGAAAAACTCCTTACTATAATTAGCAAATGATACAAAATTGGAAGGCAAAACCATCATCAGTATTTTTTATAATTATTTCTTGCATTTCCTTGGCCTTTACCCATCTTCAGAAGAATCATAGCACATATGCAATATAACTAGAAGAAAACTTTCAAATGGAAGATCACATCTGGCGATATAATTCAGTGGTGCACTGAGCACGCATGAGGCCTTCAGTTCAGTCCCCAGAGCTGCAAAAAGGGGTGGGGGGAGAGAAGAAAGGAGGGAGGAAAAGAAGAATGGCTCCCTTGTTTTACAAAGTGAAAAACAGAGGTTAAGAGGCTGCCCCAAGTCCCACACTAATTGAACTAGACCAAAACCCAGGTTTTTCTGACTCTCTGAGTTTCTTGCTTCCCCTAATTTAGTACAACAAGGTTTACTGTAAAAATAGAAGATCAGAGTCTGGTTGTGTGAGCCTAGATGGCTGGTTACGTCATCAATGAGGCTGGTCATCTCCTCCTCCCACAAGATTAGGGAGCTGGATGAAGGTTACCTGGTTGTTGAGCCAGCTCTTCCTGCACGCCTGTGGCTGAAAGCAACAGCCACACCTGCCTCCCCACCTAGTTATTCTACTCACTGTTTATACCTCCATCACTTAAAAGACCAGGGAGTTCAGAGAGAGTTGGTTATGAAACAAGGTGTAAAGCAGAGTTAGAAAGCAAAGCTCTGTGTGTGATCTCAGTTCTGTCAAAAACCAAGTTGAGAACAATGCAAACTTCCTTACTGCCATGGTGCCTCAGTATCCCCACTTGTAAACTGAGGGTGAAAAAAATCCAGTAACCCTGGGAACCAAAACGGGATGCACATCAAGTGACTACTAAGTTAAACAGATGTTGGAAACAAATAGAAACAAAAAGCTGGGGGAAGTAGGAAAGAGTTTTAAATATAAAAGAAAACAATAAAGCTAAAAAGATCATCTTTTTTAAGAAGTTGATTTTTTTTCTTAGTCATTCCCTAAGAGGCCCAGGTGATACTGTCAATGCTTAACTCCAAAATAGATGAAAGGTTAATAAAAAAAAAAAAAAAAAAAAAAAAAAAAAAGGAAGAAGAAGAAGAAGAAGAAGAAGGCAGCTCTACTGGGGGAAAAAGTCCTGAAATAACCCATCACTTCTGTTCAGAAGTCACAGGTCATCATTCATCTTTATACAAAGAGACATGGAACAAAGACAAACAAGGTGAAGGGCATACTTTTACATAACACCAGGACAGGTAAAAGAAATAGTTATAATTCCTCACGCCTTCAATGCGACAGGGAAATTTAAAGCTTTGGGAAACAGCCTATCAAATGCTATGTTTCTGGTGGCAACAAATACTTGGAGACATCATGAAAATCTGTTTGATTTGGGCAGAAAGTTTTGTCTGTTTCTTTTAAATTCTTAAAAATATGTTATTTTTCAAATTTGTACATCTGATCTCTGTTGATCTATGATCATTCAGAAGCAAACCACAATTTTAGGAGTTTACATCTAATTTACTATCCTAGCCTTTAATATTTATTGACTTCATTATAGAACAATTCATTGATCTACATTAATATTGCAATAATTGCATTAATACTGCAATTAATAATGCAATAATATTTCATTAATAATGCATTCATATTACCAACTCTACAAACTCTCTTTTGGTACTTGAATACCATTGCCTTTGCAGTGTTCTATTAAATCTATCTGTGCACACATATAGACACATTTTTTTTTTCAAATGAAGAGAAGGAAAAATTAATGTGTTCAACCAGTGAAACCTCCACACAGAAATACCACTAATTTCAGCGGTAAATATATATGAGACCAGGGTTGTTGAACAACCTGTAGCAAAAATGAAATGTCTTCAAAATCTCCTGTCTATCTAAAAAGGTATGCAAGTTTTAAATTGTATACCATTATATGTGCAGATTCCTTCCAATAGCAAAACAATATTTTCCCTATAAAGTTCCTACCAGAATGGATCCTCTAGTATAGTAAAACAGAAAGAAAGTCCACAGTATTTTTGGTCATCTTCTGGTTATTTTGAGACAAAATTGTTTTATTTTGTTTTCTCTTTTGAATTATTCAAACCACCATGTGGGTTATGCACTGCACTTTGCAAAAGTCTAAAACTACTAAGAAGTCTTATAATGTTTTATTAGCCTGTGGATTTTTTTTAAACAAGAATATCTTTCTAATGTTCCCTAAGAAGACAAGAGCAAGAGGAACTCTTTTCTGAGTTTTCAGTTGTAGTGTATAGCGAATGGAAATATCAGTTCTCAGAGATGCATGGCTATTTGTGAGCAGAAAATAGTTTCAATTATTCTGCCTATGCAACCAAGATTTTCTGGAGCAACCCCAATTTTATTCTTTTCAATAAATGTAAATTTCTTACTTCCCTATGCTCCAACACCCTGAGTCTTCATCAGAGCAGTGCGGTGAGGACTCCCCAGCTGCACAGTGCCCCTGCAGCAATCCTCCATGCTCTAGGGCCTCCTGGTTGTGCCGGTACCTGGATCCACAATGCAGAGACACAGGTGGTCATAAAGGCCATTGCACTGAGCTCCAGAAGATGGAGTGGAAGTGAACAAGTGCAATGAAGGCAACCAGACCTCTGTAGTTGGTAAGATGAAGAGATCACCATCTTCCATCAGAACCTGAACTATGTTCAGGGAAACGGCAGCTAGAACCTGCTGAGGAGCCTTGCAAAGTTTAATGCTGCAGGAGTTCAGAGAGCTCAACTCTGGCCTTGCAGCCAGAATTCAGCCTGAATCTCAGGAGTCCCCTTTTGACTTGCTGAGACTAACTGACTTAGTTCTGCACATTGCTGCCCACACTGTCTGTTGTGACAGCAGAGATATACCCTGAAGGGGGACCTTCAAAATTTTTTCTTTCTTTTCCTCTTATTTTTAATTTTAATTTTTATAATTTTATTTTTTCCCATGCTTCCCATTCTTCCTTTTTTCTTTCTCCTTCTTCCCACACAATCTGTTGCTTCCCTAGATTTTTCTTCATTTCCCTTTCTGTTCCTGTTCCTGCCCTAATTCAGATTTCTTCTTTTTTATTCTTTTCTTCTCTCTTTTCCTTCTCTCGATTGTCATTAGTCTCAAAGGAAAGTGAATACAATTTATAGCTTCCCTACTACTGCTAAGTTGTTCTATTCTTGTCTCTGTTCTTGCACTCTGTCTTGCCCTCTTGTCCTCAACAGTTTCCTAGAGTTTGCGTGATCATCTTGTGTCCTCTGGCTTCACTTCAAACCTTTTCCTGTCCTTCTACCTATCTATTCGTCTCCACCCAACTCCTTCTAAGTCTCCATCCTGAAGGGTAAAGTTGCTATATTGAAGAATTTATTCACTATAAAAATATTTTGGGCTGGTCCTTGATTTTGATTTAATTCACATGGTTAAAGTAGTGATAGATAAGTAACTACAACAAATTGTCAATTGTTGTGGTTGATTTAATGAGTTGTCCTTCCTGACATTATGAAAATAAGAGTGTCTCTGAGTCATTAGAGACTCAAAACCTAAAGGGCAGCTATATCAGGAAGACTGAAGTACTAACCCAGGAATTAAACTAAGGACAGTACCAACAACAAAATAAACATGAGAAAACACTTAAGCAAGGCACACCAACAGCAAATTCTAAGGGTAATGAGGAGGAAAAGTATGACAATCAATCACTGTGAACTCATAGCACAGAAAGTAACAAAACAGATCAATCAGGCTCTAGAAATATTCAAAACATAATATTCAAAAAATAATTTCTCAGATAACTAGAGATGGTGAGCACAATGAAAAACATGATTAGAGACTCTAGAACAGAAATAGACAAAAATTAAAAAATAGATGAGTTCAGAACCATGATAGAAGCCAAGAATGCTCAGCATAGGAAAGAAATGGAAACCATGAAACAGATTCAAACAGATATCTGGAGATTAAAAGCTCTATAGAAAGCATTTGAAACAGAATGGACAAATGTGAAGATAGAATTTCAGATACAGAAGACAGGATTTTAAGAGACATCTCTTAAAAACAGTAAGGGATCATGAGAAATTGATCCAACAACTCCTAGATGATGCAAAGAAGAATAATATAAGACCGATAGAAACCCATGAAGTAGCAGGAGAAAGTACAAATGACTTAAAAAAAAACTGTTCACAGAATTAATGACAGAAAACTTCCCAAACTGAGGGGAAGAATTTGACGTACAGATAAGTGAGGCATATAGGACCCCAACTAGCCATGATCAAAAAAAAAAAAAAAAAAAAAAAAGAAAGAAAAATCTACAACTAGACATATAATAGTCAAGATCCCAGAAACTCAACAGAAGAACAAAATACTGCAAGCAGTTAGAGAAAAGAAACAAATGACATGCAAAGGAAAGCCCATCAAAATCACAGCAGACTTTTCAACAGAAACCCTCAGGTCAAGGAGAGACTGGAGTGAGGCATTTTAAGCCCTAAAAGAAAACAACCTCCAACCTAGATTGATGTATCCTGAAAAACTCTCTTTTAAAATGGATGGGGAAATAAGATACTTCCATGACAAAGAAAACTGAGAAACTTCATGAATACCAAAATAGCACTCCAAACAATTCTAAATAATATCCTAGAAAAAGACAATGAACACCATGAGGCCCAACAGAGCAAATCAATTAGGCAAGGAAAGAAACTAAAGGTGGGGGGATTAAAAAAGAACCAACAACAGGGCAATAATATGACAATAATGAGTCAATTCATACCAGTTATAACCGTCAATGTTAAAGGCCTCAATTCACCAAACAAAAGAAATAGTCTGGCAGAATGGATTAAGAAGCAAAATCCAACAATATGTTGTATACAATAAATACACCAAGTTCAAAAAGAAACTCATAGACCGAAAATAAAAGAATGGCAAACAGTTCTCCATGAGACAGGAGCCCCAAGAAAAGCAGGGGTAGCTACCTTATTCACAGACAAAGTAAATTTCAGATCAAAACTAATTAAGAGAGACAAAAAAGGTCACTACATTCTTGTAAAGGGAACAATCTAAGAGGAGGGATGACAATCATAAATATATACACACCAAATATTAATGTCCTCAACTATACAAAACAAATATTAAGGACATGAAAAACCAAATAAGCACAGCACTAATGAAATTGTAGTGGGGGACCTAAATACCCTACTGTCACAAATAGATAGATCATCTAGACAAAAAATCAACAACGAAAAACTAGAATTAAACCAAACTTTTGAACAAATGGACTTAATAGATATCTAAAGGGTGTTCCACCCCACAAAAATCAGGATATACATTCTTTTTGGCTGCACATGGGTCATTCTCCAAAATAGACCACATACTAGCTCATAGAACATGTTTAAATAAATGCAAAGGAATTGAAGTTATCCTATGTATATTATCAGACCACAGTGCAATCAAACAGGAGATCAATAGCATAAGAAACCACAAAAACTTCACACACACACATGGAACTTGAACAACACTCTCCTGAACAATCAATGGTTCGCAGAGGAAATTAAAGAAGAAAATATTTGTAAAGAAGTTTTTACAAATAAATGATAATGCAGTACAACATACAGGAATCTATGGGACACAATGAAAATGGAAAATTCATAGCAGTGAATGCCCACACTAGGAAAACAGAGTGAGCTCAAATAAACAACCTAATGATAAATCTTTTTTTCCCTGATGATGAATCTTAAGCTCTTAGAAAAAGAAAAGAAAAAAAACCCAAAGCTTGTACAAGGGAAAAAATTATAAAGATCAGAGCAGAAATCAATGCAATGGAGACTCAGAGAATGATACAAAAAAATTAACAAATTGAAGAGTTGGTTTCTTGAAAGAATAAATCAAATCAATAAACCCTTAGCCAACCCTGTCAAAAAAAGGAAAAAAACGGCTCAGATCCATGCAGTTAGGAATGAAAAGGGTGAAGTCACAACAGGTCCAGCGGAAATCCAGACGATCATCAATACCTACTTCAACAAACTGTACTCTAACAAAATGGAAAGCACAGAAGAAGTGGACAGATTTCTAGATACTTATGAATTACCAAAGTTGAACAAAGAAGATAAATTCTAAGCACCCCAATTATAATTAGTGAAATTGAAAATGTAATTAAAAGCTTACCAACAAAGAAAAGCCCAGCTCCTGTTGGCTCCACTGCTGAATTCTACAAGACATTTAGAGAAGAACTACTGCCACTATTCTTTAAACTTTTCAATGAAATTGAAAGGGAAGCAATACTTCCAAATTCATTCCTGGAAGCAAGTGTTACTTTGATTCCAAAAACAAGGAAAGGCCCAACCATAAAAGAGAACTACAGACCAATCTCTCTAATGAACATAGTTTGCAAAAATCCTCAATAAGATGCTGGCAAACAGAATGCAGAACATCATCAAGAAGATCATATACCCTGACCACATCAGATTTATCCCAGGGGTGCAAGGATGGTTCAACATACATAAATCAATAAATGTAACACACTATATTAACAAAGTCAAGGAGTAAAACCATATGACCATCTCAATAGATGCAGAAAAAAAGCATTCAACAAAATTGAACACCTATTGATGATAAAAAAAAACCTGCAGAAAATTGGAATAGATTGTCTTTATCTCAACTTGATAAAGGCTATCTATGAAAAACCAACAGCCAACATCATATTAAATGGCCCAAAACTGAAAATCTTCATGCTAATATCAGGAACAAGAAAAGGATGTCCACTATCACAACTCTTGCTCAATATAGCTCTGGAAACATTAGCCACAGCAATTAGACATGAGAAAGAAATTAAAGCAATAAAGATAGAAAAGGAAGAAGTTAAACTGTCATTATTTGCTAACAATATGATACTCTACACAGCAGACCCCCCCAAAAATACTCTGCCAAAAGACTTCTAGACTTAATTGACACTTTTGGCAGAGTAGCTGGATACAAGGCCAACACTCTAAAATCAGTAGCCTTCTTGTTCACAAATAACAGACTCACTGAGAGAGAAATTAGGGAAATAGTTCCTTTCATAATAGTATCAAAAAAAGGGAAAGTATCTAGGAATCAATCTAATGAAGAAAACAAAAGACCTCTACATTGAAAACTACAGCACTCTGAAAAAAAGAGATTGAAGAGGATATAACAAAATGGAAAGACATCCCTTGCTCTTGGGTAGGAAGAATCAACATAGTGAAAATGGCCATACTACCAAAACTGCTAGATAGATTCAATGCAATCCCAACTGAAATTCCAACAGTATATTTCACAGAACTAGAGAAAACAATCCAAAAAAATCATTTGGAATAAGAGAACTAGGATAGCAAAAGAAATTCTAGGTAACAGAGACATGGCATGGGGTATCACAATCCCCATCTTGAAAGTATATTACAAAGCCACTGTAATAAAACAGCATGGTACTGGCAAAGAAAAACACCAGAGGATCAGTGGAATAGATTGGAAGATCCAGAAACAACTCCAGATGTACTCAGCTACCTCATCTTTGACAAAAGAGCCAACCATCCTCAGTGGAGGAAAAATAGCCTCTTTAGTAAATTGTGTTGGAAAAACTGGATTTCAACCTGTCAAAGATTAAAACTAGACCCTTACCTTTCACCATTCACTAAACTAAAATCCAAGTGGATTAAAGATCTAAATATTAAAACAGAAACACTAAACTTGCTGGAAGATAAGTTAGGTAGAACTCTCAAAGACATTGGCATAGGAAAAGACTTTATGAACAAATCCTCAGCAGTGCGGGAACTAGAACAAAGAATCAACAACTGGGATCTCATCTTATTAAAAAGCTTCTGCACTGCAAGAGAAACCACCAACAGAGCAGAGAGACAACCTACAGTGTGGGAAAAATTTTTACCAGCTACTCCTCAGAGAACGGACTACTATCTAGAATATATAAAGAACTCCAAAAAATCAGGCCCCCTAAATATAAAGACCTGATTCAAAAATGGGATTCTGAAATGAACAGACATTTCTCAGACAAAGAAGTAAAAGTAGCAAATGAATATATGAAAACATGTTCAACATCACTGGTCATTCAAGAGATGCAGATGAAAACAACACTGAGATTCCACCTCACCCCACAAAGAATGGCTGCTGTTAAGAAATCAACCAATAACAAATGTTGGCAAGGTTGTGGGGAGAAAGGAACCCTTCTCTGTTGTTGGTGAAGTACAGACTGGTGCAACCACTGTGGAAATCAATATGGAGAAATCAACTAGGATTAGAGGTTCCATTTGACCCAGCTATCCCTCTGCTGGGTATCTTTCCAAAAGAATTAAAAGAATGATACCACAGTGATATATATGCACCCATATTTATAGCGGCACAGTTTGTAATAGCTAAAACCTGGAAACAGCCCACTTGCCCATCAACTGGAAGCTAGATAAAGAATATATGGTTTTTCTATAAAATGGAGTACTACTCAACCATAAAGAATAAGAAATTAGAGTCATTCATAGGAAATTGGATGCATATTAAGGCCATACTCTCAAGCAAAATAAACAGGACACACACGTGTAAATACTGAATAGTTTCGCTGGTGTGAGAAAGTAAAAGTGTAAATAAGATCTGAATTGCATAACTGATAACGTGAAGTAGGAAGAAAAGGGCTAAAGTTGTAGCAGAAGTGGGAAGGTTAGGGGAAAGGAAAAAATATGAGAAAAGGAAAAAATGGAAATAAAGTCTTTGTAAATAGGGAAGGGTTGGGGAGGAAGGAAGGGTATGGGCATGAGGAAAAAATGAGAACCAAGATCTGTCATGTAAAGGTACTAGATCCCAATGATGAATGTAACTACTGTATACCTAAAATGTACCAATAAACTCAAAGAAAAATAAATAAAAAATAAATGTAAATTTCACTGCACTTGTAGCAAATTGTACAACACATGAACTCACAGAGTTAATTTTAAGTCCAGTGTAGAAAGCTGTTGACTGCAGCATGAGGTGTAATGGTAAACAACAGGAAGCAGATTAAATGCCCCACCATAGAGAAATAGCTTAAGAAATTTGAATACATCTAAACATGTAATACCAAGCAGAATCAGGCTGATCTCTGTGTGCTACTATGAGAAAATATCCAAGATGTGCTGTTGAAAAATACCAAGTTAGAGAACAGATGTTTACTATATCCTCCCTTATGTCACACACACACAAAAATCCAGCTTATATATTTGTGCTGGAGTGGAAGTTTCTGGCAGAGTATACCAGAAACACACTACAAAAAATTGCCTTTGAGATTGGGATGGAAGACTAGGAAGATATGGGGAATTTTACCTGTTAACTAATGTTTCTTACTTCCCATTATTTCTGTGTGATCTAAAGAAATGAAACTCTTTCTCTAACTCCCCAGTCTTCATTGCTGGCCACTCTGTTTGAGATTCTGTGTTGTTACAACACAGAGTCTTGGCCACACTATATGACCTCTCGTGTGACTGAGATGAGATGATTGGAAACCAACAGGCAAATGTCACAGACATTAACTCTGAAGTTAGCTGCCAAGGTTGTGTGTGAAGGCAGAGGAGGTGTTCCAGTCACCAGCATGATCAGGAAAGTCCTGACAGTGTGAGCCAGGAGCTGTCAGGGGAAGAAAACATAGGAAATCAAGTGCAAGGGAGTCATTATTCCAAGTTATCAAATGTATTCCTTGGTGCTTGTCTGTGGTGGACATGGATGGCTGCAGTATCACCCAAAATCCATTCTCTCCTTCCTTGTAATGGAAGCCAACTCTTGTTTTGTGCTAAAAGTGCCTACTTACAAATTCTTCTTCAGACTCCCTTCTTATAAGTAATTGTGTCTCTTAGTATCAGCCAAAAGATTGATGGCAAACGACTTTGGGGTGAAACACCCTGACAATTATTCTTCTTTGAATGAAATAAAATTAAAAAGTCAGTCTTTTCTAGGTTGTGCCTTTATCTCCTTCATTTTTCAACCTGCTGAAAATAGATTTGAGGCATAGGAGTGGAAAATTTCTCTTCAAACCATACGGGTGAAAAAAATTACAAAAGAAGATAAAGCAGAAAATCAAGAGGAGCTTAGGTTCTTGAAGACCTTGCAGCGCATAGTCAGGGGTTCTTGGTGGATATTCCTCAGGCACCTCTGCTATGATTGGAAATTGTCACCTGCTTGGCTACATTGCAGTAACCAGGCTTCTATGGTCAAAGGCAATCCTAGCCAACTTGGGGTCTTCCAATAGTAGTTCAGGTTAGAGGAAAGGAAGTGATATGATAGTTCTGGAGGTCTAAGGAGAGCTATGACCAGAGGACTTTGATCCTGCAGAGTTCGGAAGTCTAGAAAATGAGCCAGAAACTCCAAGAGAAGGCAGCAAATGTTCTAGGTAAACATGGAGGTTTCACACTGGCCTGTGCTCAGGTACCCAGGACACACCTGAAAATCTTGGTCTAGTTGTAGGGTCTGAGTAGCTTTTGCCTGTGTTCTCAAATGGGGTGGGAAATACATCTTCCAGTCTTCCTAGATCAGCCACTTTCAGGTCCAAAAGACTAATGGACTGATGGCTGATTTCTAGGTGCCTTGCAGGGTCCGGCAGAAGTCATACATCATCTCCTCCATTTTCTCTGCTGGGACTGTATCAGAGCTTCTGGCTCCATTTCCATCCAGCTGCTTGATTGACTTAACACAGCCAATAGCCTGAGGAGCACAGAGAGGTGGGGAAGAGCTGCATTTCAGCCAGCAGGTTCCTAGAGAGATCTGGCTTCCCAGCTCACTTCTATTACTTTAATTAATTGTTTCTTAAAGTCTCCATTGTCAAGAAAAAGATGAGATTAAAAGATAAGTAAATAAGTATTCACTGGCAGAGTTTCCTTTTGAAAAAAGACTCACTTGGAAGAATGCATTATCTGTTAGTAAGTAGTGTAAGTAATTATCTTTCGCGTGGAACTGGTATATTTTAGGCAATCCCACTGAAATGGCGTAAACAACATTTCCTGTGTCAAAAGCAGAGATCCAAGCCTGTTTTAGAATGGTCCTAATCTCCATCTCTTATAATTTCCACCAATAACTTGTCTTTTTATATATGCTGGCATCTGTGTGAAAGACAGCATCCCACATTGACCAAGTCTCCATCTGGTGACAGACGGGGGAACAGGAACGTAGACTGTCACTTTCTGCAGATGGAGTTCTATTAATACAAACAAGTGACCCTAAAAGAGAAGTTGGCTAGCTCCAGCATAACTTTATGAAGATTGTTCTGAATTTCCTGAAAACAGGTTATTTCTAAATACATGGTGCTGCCTTTTAAACATAGATTGGATATTTTGTCCTTCTCAGAGCTGTTCTGAAAGTCTTTGCTTGGACGAGAATGGATAGGAGGCAGAAGGGAGGGGCGGAGGGGGTTTCAGTGAGAACGAGAGGTGTCCTATGGAAAGAGCCTCACTTTTTCCTGGACACTGTTACAGCGGTCGTGTGTTACGAATCCAGGCGAGGCAGGTTGTGGAGGCCAAGGAGAGTGGAAGGGAAGGGAAGTGGTTTAACCCATCAGGACTATTTGCTGCCCCTCTTTTCTCTTGCACTACTGTCAGACAGAAAGGTCCACCAAGTACATTTACGTTCTGAACTTGGAGAACCACCAGGAAGGCTTTAAATGGCTACTTGGTCAGCCTCCAAGATTACCCCGGCCAGTCATGGACAGTTGGGTATCAACTGAGCTAGGACAGACTTACCAGAGAAACAATTGCTAATTGAAACGGTCCAATGGCACATCAATAATTATGTTACAACCAAAATGAATGTGATTATCAAAAGTCATATTCCGTGGTAGTATTTTTTAAACTACAGTTATTTCAGTACCACTTCAGGCTTTTTGTCCTACAGATGCTCAGCCTTATTACATACTAAGTATGTTTTGTTAAAACTGAGTCATTTTGAAACATACAGTCCTCTTTGTAAATAGGGGAGGATGGAGCGGATGAAGGGAGGGCAGGGGTGTGGGGGAAAAAATGAGAACCAAGACCTGTCATGTAAAGGTACAGGATCCCAAGGACGAATGTAACTGTTCTGTATATTTTAAAAGTACCAATAAACTCAATAAAAAAGAAAAAAATACAGTACTATATTATCTTCTTTCTAAGTAATGATATCAATGGCATCATAATTTGGTATGCAAATTATACTATTCAATGCATGTCAGCATGAACAGACAACTATTAAAAAATAAACCACTAAGTCTTAACTAAAATTGTCCCAAGTATCTCCAGTGATGTATTTCTCACCCTTTAATGAAACTGCTCTGGGAGATTATGTGGTATCTGTGGGAGAAAAATCTGCATTGCTACCTTCTCAAAATAAAAACCACACTCAGAATGTATCGTTTGATCATAGTTTTCTGTGTGAAAATAATATCCATGTGTATATAGTCACCACAACATGTTAACAGCAGTTAGTTCTATATACTATGTTCTCACATTGAGTTATGTTTCTTTTTCACAAGTAACACCTTTATTTACAAGTGGTGACTAACTCATTTGTTTTTCTAAGTAACAGCTTTGTTGGAATATAATTCACATACCAGAAAATTCATCTTGTAGACTATAAAATTCAGTGTTTTGCATATACCCACAGAATTCTACAATATCAACAATATCTAATTCCTCCAAGGAATTTCCACACCCAGTATCAAAGACCCCCCCATATCTCCTTATACTTAGTCCTTGGCAATCACTAATTTACTTTCTATTGCTATGGATTTGCTTATACTGAATATTTGCAAATATAATAAATGGAATCATACAATATATGGCCTTTTGTGATTGGTTTCTTTCATTTAGCATAATGTTTTGAAGATTCGTCTACATGAATCTTCAGCACTTTGATCCTTTTTTACTGTAGAATAGCTTGCCACACACTGAATATACCACATTTTGCTTTCTGTTCCTTAGTTGATATACTTTTTTGCTATTCTTCATTTTGGGTTTTATAAGTAATCCTGCTATGAACATTGTATAAAAGATTTTATGTGGATATATACTTTGAACTTTCTTGATTATATACCCAGGAATGGAGTTACTGATTACATAATAACTTCATGTTTAAGAATTCAAGGAACTGCCAAAAAGTTTTTCAGTGTGGTTATACCATTTTACAATCCCACCAGCAGTATATTGGGGTGCTAATCTCTCTATATCCTCTTCAACATCTGTATTGTCATTTAAATTTTAGCCATCCTCGAGGATATAAAATGGCATCTCGTGGTTTTTTATTTACATTTTTCAGATAATTAACATTTCTTTTTATAGACTTATTAGCTATATGTTTCTCTTCTTTGAGTAAATGTCTATTCAGATCCTTTGCCTATTTTTACTTGGCTTGTCTTTTGAAACTGAGTTGCAAAAGTCCTTTATATATTCTTGATTTATATCCTTTCCAGATATATAATTTGCCACTATGCTTTTTCTCATTCTGTGAGTTGTCTTTTCAATTTCTGTTAAGTGTCTTTTGATAAAAGTTTTTGCTTTTGTTAGGTGTCTGTGCTTTGGGAATCATACCCAAGCATCCATTGCCTAACCTAAGGTCACAAAGATTCGTGCTTATATTTTCTTTAAAAAGTTTTGCAGTTTAGCTTTTATATTTAGCCTACAATTCAATGTGCTAATTATTATCTACTGTGTGACATATTTTCTATGTGCTTATCCAGTGCTCTAAGCATTGAGAAGACCATCCTTCCTATTGAACAGTCTTGATACAAAGTTGAAAATTGGTTGAGCATAAATATAAGGGTTAAATACTATATTCTCAATTTCATTCTATTGATCTATACTACAGTACTCATTGTCTTGAGTATGGTCTCTTTGTAATAAGTTTGGAATCAGGAAGGAGGAGTCCTTCAACACTATTTTTCTTTCTTGAGACTGTTTTGGCTATCCTGGGTTCTTTGAGTTTTCATATGAATTTTGGAGATAATTTTTTAAAGTAGTTGTATTCTGACACAGACTGCATTGAATCTGTAGATCAAGTTGAGAAATATTACCAGCTTAATAATACTAAGTCTCCTAAATCCATGAACATAGGATATCTTTTCATTCTAACAAGTCTCCTTTAATTTCTTTCAATATTGCTTTATAATTTCCAGTACATAAATCTTATATTTCTTAATTATACTAAGTATTTTACACTTTTAGATCCTGTTATAAAGGGAATACAAGGCTGTTTTATTTTTTCTTCTTTATTTTTCTAAATCAAATTATTTAAAAAAACGTAATACTGCATTCTCAGGGAAAAATAATCATTTCTGTCATATGGACATTTAGGAACTCTAGACATGCATTGTCTGGGGATATTTTGTTTATGTCTCAAGCTGACTTCTAGTTTGATTCAAACAATTCATGTAGCCTCTCATGGAGCTTAAGAAGTTGGTCTCATTATTAAATGCAAGATGTAAAAACACAAATTTAATCTGTGAGATATGACAGATTTTACAGACATTGTTCAATAAAAGTCAATCGTGTTTTGTTAGAAATATAATTAATAACCTGCATTTCTAATTTTTAGTCTATGAAGTAAGTCAAAAATAAAGCACCTCATGGAGTGGAGTACGTGAGAAGATGGTTTCAATGAGAAGGAAGGAAAAGTACCTGTTTGCTTAATCCAGATTTTGAATGTAGCTGTCTTGACAGAAGGAGCAGCTGAAACAGGGTCTGAAGCCTCCACTTCACCCCAGACTGTATCTTTCCTTGCAGGTTTATTACATTCTGGCTTATAATCAGATCCATCAGATGAATCACCAGCCTCTGGGAGATTTCCATTGGGAACCACAGCTAAAGACTTCAGTTTATATTAAACTTGTCCTTTACTGGGCTATTTGTTTGTTTGACCGATTGTTAGTTTTAAATCCAATAGAACCAGCTGACACTGGTGGCAGAACCCATTAGTTATCAGCTCTTAGCTGTAGTGGTGAATTAGGGCTTGTTTTGTTGTAGCAGCTCTAAACATTCAGGTCTTTCATAACAGATTTAAAGGTCTCCTGATCATAGAGATGGTTCCCTGGGGAAGGCTAATCCTGCTGCATCTAAAGTAATAGTTCCTAGCAAGAAAAATTATGCCCCTTCCAGAAAAAGTCTGACAAGGAGAGTAAGAGCTCAGCTAAGATCACCTCTTAGAAAAGCTATTGTTTTTATAACTTAGGACTATCAGCCCTTACCTGAAAAAAGCATGTATAGAAACTCAAAATGCACCATTTTTTTTCTGGCATCATCTACACCTTCCAGAATGATCATGTCATAGTCTGAAAAAGAAGAGTGTGAGATTTCAGAGTCAGAAAGTGCTGGTCAGTATGAGCATTGTTTTAGAAACAAATCTATGGTTCTCAGCCTCAAGAAAACAATAGAGGGTAGTTCACACTGCCATTAGAACTCCTCTAAAAAGTGCCAGCCTTTAAAAAATAAAGTAAATTGAATCCCCTCTGCCCAAACACAGACTCCTAAAGTTTTGTTAACTGATTTTTCTACTCCCTTCCCTTCCCATGAAAAACAAGATTCTAACTAAGAATGTAGTCATCTCTGTGCCATCTTTAAGGCAGGTAAAGGAGCTTTACCCTGGGGAACCCCTCCTTCTCAAAGACCCAAAACTTTGTTTCACAACCAGAACATGAGCAGAATTCTGAAGCTCTCCAAAGACCGCAGAATTCACATCCAAATAATGTTAAGCTTAGCTGCCAACAAAGAAAATTGAGTCAAGGGGCCAGGTAAGAAAGCAGTTAGTCTTCCTTGTGAGGATAAGCAAAAGGCCATCTCACAGCTTGAAAGAACTCAATAAAGGGTCGAGGCTTTCACCAAGATTCTCGTGTGATTCTCCACGGTGGAATCTCAGGCAATAACATTTTCATCGGCAAAAACTCAGAAGTAAATTGTACATCTGCTCATCTCTCCGTGGGAAACTTAACCCCAACCCCATCAGCCAATCTCCTTCTCAGCAGTCACAGAACTGAACCCATCTCTGCATCTGCCACAACTCCTTTGCAAGCTCATCTCCTCAGATGGATGACAGGCCCCGTGCCTTCCCCTTCACTGCCAGGCGAGGTCTGGGTCACTCCGGTCTGAACAACTGCAGGTCAGCAATAACAAAGTCATGTAAGGCCAAGTCCCCAGAGAGAAATAGTACCTTTGTTTCTGACACTGCGAGTCTAGGTACGTATCTTCTGGTGACAACTTGTCTTTTCCTTACACGAGGCCAAGGGGGAGAGCAAAGACAAACATCTTGACTTTATAATGTGTCTCAGACTTTCACATCACCATTTACTACATCCTGATGTTTCACAAAATGCTTCCTTAGCCAGATCTTACGTTCCTCTTTCCATTTGTCTTAAGGAAAGGCTCAGGTACATTGAGTTTTGCTGTCATTAGAAGGTCAGCCTGTAGACTAGCAGGGGAACCCGATACATTTCATTTGGACAGCAAGGATGTGCTGCTCCTAATTCTCATTCTGCTTCCCGATGGGATCAGCCTGGTCTAATGCGTTGTATGAATCCTACCTACTAATGGGCACACAGCCTCCTTTCATGTGTGGAAACACTTTGACAGATTTCGGCATATGTTAGCTTACTGAACACTTGTGGGAAAACTGAATGACAGGTTTGGCAATGGTTACATTAAAGTTTTATCTACATTTTGATAATAAGAGCTGGGATGACATCCTTATTGGTCATTTTACAAGAAATATCTGTGTGCATCAGTAAAGACTAAATGAATATTAGGATGACTACTTGATGGCATTTTGGGTGAGTTTATTAGGAATTTTACTTATATCTCTAATCAAGAAGCAATATTACTGATCATTAAGTAATGTTGAAATAGATATTTTAAACTGACTTGAACGGCGTCAGCCAGCCCTATTTAAAATACCCTGACTAATCGCTTCTCGGCCTTTTGGCTAAGATCAAGTGTAAAATACCCTGACCATGGCGTCAGGCACTTAGTAAGAATTTTAAAACATTAATCAAATGAATAAAAGATAAATGAATGTATCTGTGGGACAAAAATGAGAAAATCCTAATAGTATAATATTAAGTAAAAATGTAGAATTTAAGAATTATACCTTTATCTGATCGTTCCTCAATATACACATGTATCAAATCATCAAGCTTTACATGCCCAATAAATATATGCAAAATTTTAAATAAAACAAAGTTATAGCTATAATATTGCCACAAAGATGTAAAAATTGAATATACTTGATAAAATATAACATAAAGGGAAGCACTGACTTTGTCATGAAATACAGTTGAAGGGAATTTTTCATCTGGTATGAAAAACATTGTAATGAAAGACATTCTAAAAATGAATGCATCTGGTCATACATGCAACTAGACATGCAGAGTTATGAGATATAAAAGAATGTAATATAATAAAAGATGATAAAAAGCGTGTTCTCCATGTAGTTTCTTCAGTTGGCCAAACCAGAAATTGTGTATAAACTGAAACTCATCTGACTGTCCTTTTTGGATAAATATACCAGTTTATATCTTAGCTTAATTGGGACTTTTCATTAGGAAAAATAAAAGCAAAGATAATAAAAAAGGTGGGCATGGTGGGGCACGCCTGTAATCCCAGCACTTGGAGGCTGAGACAGGAGGATCTCTGTGAGTGCAAGACCAGCCTGGGCTACATAGTGAGTTCCAGGTCAGTCTCAACTACATAGTGAGGCCCTGTATCAAAAAAGCCAAAAAAAAAAAAAAAAAA
>NW_022900922.1:24796300-24848926 GCF_012274545.1 Fukomys damarensis
AAAAAAAAAAAAAAAAAAAAAAAAAAAAGATAAGCAAAATATAAACATCTGGATTATATAAACCTCAAGAACAAACAAAAAATTTAACTGTCGGGGAGAAAACAAAAGGAGACATGCAGACATGGTAACTTCATGTATGGCTTCTGTAAGACAAAATGTAACAGAAGTACCAACCAGTATGATAAAATGCGGTAAAACTTATCTAACTCTAAAATAAATAAGTAAAACAATGTGAAATAGGAAGAAAGGGGCTAAAGGTGTAGGGAAAATGGGAAGGGTAGGGAAAGCTAATAAGGGAAAAATACGAGGAAATGAAGTGTTTGTAAAGGCGGAGGGGAAGAGGGGTGAAGGGAGGGCGGGGAGAAGGGGAAAAAATGAGAACCAAGACCTGTCATGTAAAGGTACAAAATCCCAATGATGAACATAACTCTACGGTATGCCTAAAATGTACCAATAAACTCAATGAGAAAAAAAAATAAAAAAAATAAGCAAAAAAAAAAAAACAACAACAACAACTGAATACTGAAAAGTAACTGACCAGGTAAAGAAGTAGTATCAGCCTTTCTTAATAATTTTATGAGTTCTTTTTCTTGACTTTAAGTCTCCTACAATTTTTTAACATTTTGTGGATCCCAGTTTTGACTCTGAAATAAAATATCCATTTTAAGCATCTGCTCCACCACAGAAAGCTGAGAAATCTCCCAGAAATACAGTCAGAATTGCTTCAGTCCCATCATAGTCGGGTGGCCCCCGATTTGGTGATCTTGACAGTTTTGATGACTACTGTCACAAGTTTCTCTTGGTGTCACTTTTTTTTTGTTTTTTGCCTTTTTTGGAATTTTATTGAGATAATGGTGGGTTCACATGTAGTTGTAAGAAGTGATACAGACAGAGAGGCTCTCTCTTGGCCCCCATTTTCTGTTGCTCACAACAAAATACCATAGAGCAGGTAAGTTATAAAGAGTTTTCTTCTGGCCAGGGTTCTGACCTAGGTCAAGAGGCTGCATGTGGTGACAGCAAGAGACAAAGAGTATATGAGAGGCCTGGCCAAAGTAGCTTTTATACGATACTCCCTTTTGAGATAACCCACTAACCCACCAGCCTGCTAGTCACACAAACTGACTGATGTAGCCATGAGTTCACAACCAATTCATCTCCTAGAGGTCCTGTGTGTCTCTGTCTTCATCGATCTCATAATAGGAATTAAATTTCAGTGTGAGTTTCTCAAAGAACAAACCATAGCACATTCCTTGTATATTTTGCCCAGTCTTTCCCAGAGCTTATAGTTTGTGAGACTACAGTATAATAGCACAACCAGGTTACTGGGCTGGATATGAATCCAGTGATCTTACCGATATTTTCCAAGTTTTAACTTGTTCTCATGTGTCTGCAAGCACGTGTACGTGTGTGTTCAGTTCTATGCCACTGATTGGTAGCTTCAAATTTTTGCCACATTATTTGCCCTAATTTCCTTCTCAGATATAGTTTGTTCTGGATATTTTAAAAGTGAAATACGCTCCACATTTAACCTGGAGCATTATGTATCCACTGCAAATTAAAGCCTCAAGTGGTTTACTATCTTCATCTCAATGATCTATATCAACTTTCTTCCCAACATTACAAATGACAACATTTCTTAGACTTCCATGAGCATGAGTCATCTCTAGACTAATCAGTTCCATCTGGACATAGATTCCAGATTTTCATGGCTTATTTGTTCATTCAAAAAATATTTACATTTGGTTAGTGAGTCCTTGAAGTAGTATCCTAGGAACCTGGTGTTCAGTGAAGAGCAACAAAGATGAATTCTGCTCTCAGGGGACTTCCAATCTATTAGACATGCAAGACTGTACCAAACATAAGACTTCCAGAGTCGAGTAGGTTAATGCAGCCTTTGGCAGATTTATTGAAAGAGTGGTCATGTTTTTAAGAAATTCAATATAATTTCTACATTTGCCTTGTCAAGTTAATGACCCCCCTACAAGAATCCAGCTACATAAGGAAATAGTAGAACATATTACAAATGAAATCACTGAAGTTAATAGTCAGCTTCTGACAGTTAAAGGAAATCTGCAGTCAAATATAAAGCATGCAATCTAAATTATTACATTGAGAGAAGATTTTCCATATTTTTAAAATCTTGTACCTTAGCATATCAGCGACCAAGCTAGAAAGGCCTAGTTTGCTGAGTTCTTCTGAGTGGAGAGCAGATACTGCTTCTGCTCTTTCCAACCAGGCCAAAGTTTTGAGATAGGATGATCTAACAGGTGGAGCCTTGGGGGAAAACCAGGGGAAATAAAAAGAGTTGGCTTCGTATTATACATCCAAATTACTAGTGTGAGTGAAATTTGCCATCTGGCTGATGTGCATGAACTAAACAAAAACTATCATCACCATAGATCAGTGATGGTTAGCCTTTTAGATCTTTCAGTGGCATAAACAGACCACAGTGGCACACACAACATGGGTTGACCACCACTGTCACAGGTGATCACCAAAGTTCAAATAATGCTTAGTCTAGATATACGTATTCAGAATCTTAGAATATACTTTGCAGCTGCCTCTTTGGTGTCTACTCCTCTAAAAATTATTACTGTACTCAGACTAGGAGGAGGTTATTTTATAGCTGAAACTACTAAATTCTTCTGAAACTCTCACCCAATCTTTGGGCAAGTTATTCAACCAAATTCATTGTGGAGAACTTGTATTGATTCAAAGCTCTTTTATTAAAGTAAAATCTGGCTTTGCAGAGATACCTTGTTATTGACTGCTGTGCACAAATAGGATGGCCCCCATCTGGGCTGGCATACAAGTCAGGAGACTAAATTTACGCAACAGAATGTTGGCTTTGCCACCTGCACACCTGTTATCAAAAGCATATGGCTCTCTCTTTAATCAACAACACAAAACATAGGCTTCTCAGGCATTCCTCAGAGATTTCAGGCTTGCCTCTGATCCAGCCGTTGGCAAAAGCTTGCTTGAAACATCTGATATTTAAAGGAGAAACTGTAAGACACACTAACTACATAGTCCTTTATACACCCAAATTAAAATATTTCCCTCTTTAAGTGTAAATATTTCAAAAACAAGGGATCTGGACATTATTAGCTTCTACCAAAGCTCTTACACTGTGATGTATTCATATAATACATGTAATATAATGCAGGTAAGTACATATTTATTTGTAGATTATTTTGACATCATGTGAGGTTAAATATCTGATGATCACATCTGAAACTCAGAGAGGGAGGTGCAGGAAGCTGGAAAGGTCTCATGTCCCTCAGGATTCATAGAACCACTCAGCCACCCTCAACTACTTATTGAGAAACTCCTTTTCCATGAAAACCAGACTTCTAAATTATACAAGCCACTGGTATTTGGAGACTTTTTTCTGCTATATGCAGTGAGATCAAGTACTGACCAATAGTAATCCTAATACGCATTGTCTTGTTCATTATTTTATTAAACAGATAAATTTTACCATCTAAAACATACTAAGCACAATGATAAATACAAAGATAAAATAGTATTCTTACATTTAAAAATAATCAATAAAAATATAACTCATGCCATATGGGCAATTGTAAACAACCACACAACGCAAAGCAAAAATACCAAGAGAAATACATTTTAATTATTTATTTTTACTTAACCCAATAGATAAAAAATATTAACTTTCAGATAAAAGTAAAATATATAGCATCAAGGTGCTTTATGTCTTTTTTTCCATGCTAGATCTTCAAAATCCAGTGTTTATTATATACTAACACAGTTGACTTTCTCAATTAGGACTAGTGCATTTCAAGTGTTGAAAAACATACACATGTAGTCGTAAAGATTCTCTAGACAACACTAGACAGCACAGATCCAGATGAGCATCAGTGTGAATGCATGTGTGTATATGTCTGTGAACACACACAATCCAACCTGCAAATGAACTCTAATCAAACTAGCCCTTAAGTCAAGAAACAAAATGTAGTCGTATCCCAGAAGCCTACCACTTGCCCTTTTCTCACTCAGAATTAGAAATTATCCTAGTTTTAAGGTAATAATTTCCCACTTTTATAATTTTATGATCCACGTATCCAACTCTAAGCAGTGTAATTTATTGTTGCTATTTATACTTGACCTGTTACATGATGCCTTTGTGCTTTGCTTCCTTCAATGAGTATTGCATTTTTTTTCATTAAATTTATTGGCACACTTAAAGCAAACAATACCGTTAGATTTATCATTGGGATCTTGTACCTTTATGTGATACATCTTGGTTCTTGTTTTTTCCCCTGAGTATTGCATTTTTAAGATGAGCATCTACTTCACGTAACTTCAGTTTACTCCGTACCATTCATATACTGGTATAGTGTTTTATTATATCAGTTCTACTTTTGAAGGTTTTCTGGTTTAGATCTGGGATGTTCCCCAAAACTCTCAGGCACCCAGAGGTGGGCTTCTGGTAGGTGACTGGAGGATGTGAGCACTATACTCATTAGTGGGTTCATTCATTAATGAGTTCTGGAGATGAGTGTGCTGTTAGGAGGTGGGGCCTGGTAAGAGGCAGGTCAGGCATGACCCAGAAGCACTTATCTACCCTCCTGGCTCCATTTCCTTCTCTGCTTCTGGGCCACCCACAGATGGGCATTTGAGCGGCTTTCAGTTTGGGGCTATAGGAACAAATGAATGGCATCGTGCATATACCCTAAGATGCAAGTTTCATAAATTTTAAAAGTGCATTGAACCTAGAAGTAAACTTCTTGGTCATAGAGGATATCTTCATTTTTGGTATTTTTTGCCAATTTTTAAAAAATAGTTGTGTCAAAATGGTTTTATTAGTTAAAGCAAACTATTTCCCCCAATAGTTCCAAAGACTTGCTCAATATTATCATTAATGTTTGGCCTTGCCTAATTTTTTACTAATTTGGTGGAAGCATAGAAAGACTATGGATAATGGACTGAATTTATATTTCTCTTTTTCTAAAATGGAATGGGCACCTTTTCATGGTTTTGGAAATTATTCAATAATTTCTTTTCATATAGTACTTTTTCAAGTGTCTTGTCTATTTTCCTAGTGGAGCTCAAGTCTTTTTCTAATTAATTTGATACATTCGTTATATATTTTGGAGACAAGTTATTTATCAATTATTGCAAACATCTACTATGCAGCTTTTCTTTACTTCCTTCTTACTGTATGTATTTTAATGAACAGGAGTTTTTCATTTTAATATGGTCACCTTTATCTTTCATCTTTTTTTTTTTAAGACAGTGTCTGGCTATGCAGTTCAGCCTGGCCTGCAACTCACTATGTAACCTGGGCTGTCTTCAAACTTACAGAGATCCTCTTGCTTCAGACTCTCAGGTGCTGGAATTACAGGTGTGTGTCACCATGCCTGGCTTCTTTCATTCACTTTTGTGTGTCTTGCTTTAAGGTATCTTTTCTGTTTTTCTTAAAATATTTTTCTACCCTATAAAATTTTTCTTAAATACTTTCCAGTATATGTCATCATGTCAAAAGACTATACTTTTGCCTTTTATATGTAAATCTATGGTACTTATGGTGTTGATTTTTGTGTACTTAATGAGGTATATGTCCAGTTGTGCACTTTTTTAACATTTATTTTGAGACAGGAATCTTAGTTGCTCTGGCTGGCCTTAGACTTTTGACCTCAACTGCCTTAATCTCCTGAGTTACTAAAACTGTGCCTGGCTATCAGGAGCAATTTTGAAAAGATTGTCCTTCCGCATTGTTCTACATAGTCATTTCTGACATAAATTAAGTGTTCATATATTCATGGTCAGTTTATAATCGATTTCATTCCACTAGTCTTGTGCTAAGACTGCAATGTTTAGTGAACAGTTTTTACATTTGGATAAGCAGTAGAGAAAGGACTTCTGCATTTTCTTCTCCAAGACAGCTTTGCTATTCTTGGCCCTTGTCATATAAATTATTTTATTATTTTATGAAATTTCACACAGAAAACAATAATATGAGAAAAGTGATCTTTACATTTTTGTTATTGTATTGCTTTCTAGATCAATACAAAGAAAAAAATTTTATAGTTTTGAGCTTTATCACTCATATGAATTATAAATATTTCTATTTTTCAAACTCTTATTTTAAAAGTGTTTTAAAATTTTCTCTGCAGAGGAGTGTTGTTAAATGTATTCCTGTGTAACAGATTTTTCTAATGAAAACTTGAGTGGTATTTTTAAAAAGCTTTATTGTTTGTTTGTTGTTTGTATAGAGAAATGCAGCTGGCTTTGGAATTTTAATGTTACATACTCCAACCTAAGATTATAATCCTAAGAACTATAGACTTATTTGAGTGTTCCACATGCAAAATTTTTATCTGTGAAAATTAATAATTTGCTTGTCTTTTTCCTAACTTTGCAGCATTTGTTTTTTCTTATTTTTTCTTCAACAAGGTTTAATAGCATTGGAGACAATGGGTATCGTTGCTGCTATAGTATCTTTCCTATACTTCTATATGTTGCTTTTTGGTATCTTTGTGTTATGTTTCTCTCATATCTATTATATACTTGACTTTTCTATTTATCCTGATAATTATTTGTTTATTGAAACTTTTGTCCATTTACATTTAATGTAATCACTTGTGTACTTCCTTAAATTTGGATTTAAAGGTACCATCTTCTGTTTATCTATTTGTTTTACCTATTCTATATTTTATTTTCTCTTTCCTTGGTTACTTTTAAACTGATTGACCATTATTCTTTTTTCCTTGCAACTACTAGTTTTTCTTACTTTAAAATTTTCTCTAGAAATTACATTAAGAACATACAATATACCAAAATCAAATGTTCACTGGTACATTTAATTTCTCTCTGAGGAGTATAACAATCTTTGAACATAGTAGTTTCATTTATCTCCTTCCCAGCATATGTATTATTTTGCTGTAAATATTAGCTTTATATTTGTATGTGGGTGTGAAGCTATCAAACAAAACAAAACAAAAAACCCTCACATCCTCTTTTTCTAGATCAGCAACTGATTCTAGAGCTAAGAATCTTTGGCTCTTAGGCTTCCATCTCTAAATGTTTGCATTCTTGCTTTCTTGTGGATGTGGTCTGAAACGTTCTCATTCTTTTTAGAACATCACTGTCTTAAATATTTCCTGAATGAATGAATAAAATCTAATTAACAGGCCATTAAATTATTCTAAATAAAAGATAAGACGTTGGGCAAAGGCAGTGACAGTATGGAAAGGATGACAAGGAAATACAGAAGAAAGAGTAATGAAGGGTTGGTTTGGTTTCTGAAGTTCACATGATCAGTGTTCCTGTTATAATTAACTGTATCTTAAATACTTCTATGAATTTAATACCAGGAAAAAAAGTCATCTTTCCATCCTAATTTGTGTATTTGTTTTCCTTGGGTTAAAATAAGGAATGCTTTCCATTTTCTGTGGTGCCAAGGAGAACAATTTAATGCTCTGAGCATCTATGTCTTACTTAACTATTTTATATTTCTATTTTGCATTTACTATGGTTTATATTTTTCTAAAAGATTGTTTTACATATTTTAGTATTTAATCTTTTCAGTATTTAATCTAAATAATAAAAATTAAAAATAACTAACTTAAATAAATATTGTGGTAGATTGGTTAGCTAGTTTCAGATATTTGTTATTAGGGTCTGTAGTTGTAACAACTCATCCAAGCAAAGTATCTATGAATATACTAGTATAAATCTCATGGAATCATGATGTAATTTTTAAATTTAATTTTTATTTTATCCTCAGATCCAGAAATTCCCACCTTTCTCATCTGAGGAAATAATCATAGTCAACACTTTAAATTATTCCTTTTCATATTGACCACAGGGGCTGGGGATTTAGCTCAGTGGTTCTGTTGCCTACCTTGCAAGCGCAAGGACCCAAAAAGTTCAATTCCTAGTACCAAAAAAAAAAAAAACAAAAACAAAAAAAGAGACAAAAGGTCATATTGACCACAGTATTTTTAAATAATAGGCTTTTATTACTATTTTCTTTCTTGCCTCACACAGCGTTTTATACATCCATACACATAATACTTCCTCTATCTTCAGCAGCTTCCCATGTGGTGCTATGGTTTAACTGCCCCTAACAAAATTTATGTTAAAATTTGATCACCATTGTGAGGTACTACAGTGGAGCCATGTCAGACTCTTAAGACATTAAGATCTCAGTCCTCAGACATAGATTAATGGATTCATTGGCTAATGGATTATCTCTACCATATGAGTCTATTATAAAAGCCAATTTGATTTGGTCTCTTCTATGCTCCCCTTGCATCTGGTGACCCTCCTGCACCATGTTGCTATACTGCAGGATGCTCACCACCTGCAAACCCTACACCGTGTCCTCCAAAATTATGAGTAAAATAAATATTTTTTTATACATTCTCTGATCTCAGGTATTTTATGATAGCAACAAAATGAGCCCATGGCTATGTTAAAAGCATTAAACAGACATAAAATGTAGTTTACATATGTATTCTCTTAAATAACTTTTTGTTTTACTATAGTTTAAAGTTGCCTTGTTATTTTTATGTACTTTTCTGTATTACATGGCTTTTTCTCCTTGAAGATGTACATAATGAGAAAACTACAAGGAATTGTATCAACTCTGTTTGTGTCTCATCCACATCTCTATCGAAACCCTGCACACCCTTGATTCAACATGAACTCTGGGTCTCTGGAATTCCTATGCAGCATCCACACTGTTGGGTAGTATCCGTCCATTACCTTCATCATAACACTAGGATGTCTCTTTAATTCTTTAATTCTGTGTTCAACTTCTTTTGCCTGGATCCATTGCCTTCCTCATTCCTTTACTTCCTCACTTGAGTGGAGCACATCCTTCTGTAGGTTCGTGATAAAAGATCTGTAAAGGGTAGATTTCTTTTGAGAATTTATGCATCTTCAAACTTCATTATTTTCTTCTGATATTTGATTAACTAGGGTGTCATTATGTATACCTCTAGATTGGACTACTTACATTTTGTATCACTTCGTCGCTTTCTAGCATTTGATTTTTTGCTGTCCAGAAAAATAAATGCTGTAAGATTACTGCTCAAGATGGTCTTATCTTTTCCCAATAAGTTTTTTTGTTTTTGTTTTTGTTTTGTTTTGTTTTTTTCTGGTACCAGGGATCAAACTGAGAACCTTGTGCTTTTGAGACAGGAGCAGAACCACTGAGCTAAATCCCCTGCCCCTTCCCTAGAAGTCTTTAAGTTTACTCTTTATGCCAGTTTTTGAAATTTTACAAAACTGTTTTTTAAGCTTTTGGTGCTGGGAACGGAACCCAGGTCCTTACATACACTAGGCAAATGCTCTACTACTGACCTACATCTCCAGCCCTCAATCATTTGATTTGATGTGTTTTTTCATTATTCATTTTAGTCTGTAGTGGAACCTTTCAAATTCCAAATATATGTTTTTCAGTACATGAGATTTTTTTCTTATATAATTTATTTTATAATATCCTCTCTTTAAGTTTTTATTTTTCCCTCTCACTAAGACATTTACTAATCTTCTTAAAGCTCCTAACTTTTTCTCTTCTATTTTCATACGCATGTCCTTTTATAATATTTTTGTGAGTTTTCCTCAAAGTCTTCTATTGAATATTTTATTTCTATTATTGCACATTATTTTTCAAAAAGCATTATTGACCTAATTCCACAAATATTTATCACATACAAATTACTGTTTGGGGGGCTGATGGTAGGGTAAGAAAAAAATGTAAAACTATCCCTCAATTCAAAAGGGTTATAATATACTTATTTATAAATAAATATCTATGAAGTAAAACCTACATTAGTTTGTGTCAACAAATTTGAAAATAAAGAAGGAAGAACCATCATTACTTCTTCTAAACCAGAAGTGAGACAGCATTTAATCTTAAAATATTACTAGTGAACTTTTTCTTTTCTTTTTTTTTACTGGGGATGGAACTTGGGGCCTTGAGCTTGTGAGGCAGGTGGTGGAACCACTGAGCTAAATCCCTGGCCTTAGTGATCATATTTTCAAAACTGATAAATTTTCACATTGACACTACTCAAGACATAACTTTGATTGATATTAGTTAATTAATTCTAATATAGGTATCAAAGCCTATGATAAAATGAACATAAAGGTAAATTCTGGGGGAAAAAATCATTCTATCCTGTAACAGAGTATTTGGGATCAAATGATACACTCTCACATCCTATGCGAAGAAATCGCTCAACTGACTTTCATCCTGGTTAAGAAAAGAATCTTCTAACCAAGGTCGTGTGAGATTATTCACAAGTCTTAAACCTGATAATAGAATGGATAACGGGAAGGCAGGATGGAATACGTCACAGTTTTGATTCAAATTGTCTGAGCAGCATTTATAATGTAACAACATAAAAGAATTGCTATTTGACACACACAGCAGGAGACTCGATCCACGTTTCCCTGAATTACGGAGCCAACGCAGGGTTCTAGAAAAGTAAGCTGGAAGACAGGGCTGTTTTGCTCTGAAAGAGCCCACTCAAGTAAACAGCAGCTTTTTGCACCCCCAGGGCCAGAAGCAAAATCTAACTGCAGGTCCTGGGGCAATGAGGACACTGTTCTGTCTGCAGATATAAAGGATGCTTCCCCATGGAATGTGCTGGCATTTGACATTGAGAAAGAGATCCTAGCTGCTTATTTGGACTCTTCCATTTCAAGGACTTCTCTTCCGTGGGCCACAGCCTTAGGAGCAGTTTTTAAAAAGTGTTACACCTCAGAACTTTCCTAAACTTTTAGGATCATGAGCTGTAGCCTTGAAATAAACTGTTCTAGGGTTGTGTATCTTTCACAGCAAAATAAAGGATGTGTCAGTATGTCTGAAGTGAATGGGTTACAGCAACACATCCTTGGTTTAACTGACCTGGACCCCTCTAAGGCTGATCCAATCAGCTGTGCTGCAGCTGGCTGGTTGCATGCCATAAAGCTGAGTAGTTCATGAATTTTGTATGTTTAATAGATTTCGTCCCTCAAAACATTATCTTTGTATCTTGAAAGCCTAACACAGTGACTGGTAATGCATTGGTACCCCATAAACATTTGTTGGGTGAATGAACCCTAAAAAGAGTCTTAGACTACGCAATTTAGTTCCATCCTTGCTACCTGCTGTACTAAAAAATCTCCTTAGCTGATTCTATTTGACACTTGTGAGACTTTTCTTATTTTTTTATGTTTTATTTTACCCATTCTGTTAGGCTCCAAGAAATGAGGCTGAAATAGTTCTTCAGAAAATATCTATGGAACAGCGTCCATGTCAAAGGCACCACTGAACTCTAAAACGGCCTTCGCTTACAAAGCCTGCAGCCTCGAAGAAGAGATGAAGTACATATACAAAGAATACAGTTCTGTAATCTCAGAACTGTAGCTCTCTTACTTCTAACGCATCCACTTAAAATTGGCTTGCTTGGTTTTGGTTTTTGGTACTGGGGATTGAACTCTGGACCTTGCATTTGCAAAGCAGGCTGTGGCACCACTGAGCTAAATCCCTGGCCCATCCATATGTAATTGTTATGCCTAAATATTAGATATGGTACATAACATAGGTACCCTAGTGTTTGATGCTTGATGGTGAGATTCTAATGAATCTGGCCATCCCCTTCTCGCCCTGGTCATAAGTGACAATTTCTTCCCCAGGGTTCTCTGTGTCACAAAGTATCTTCGTTTGCCCCTTCCCTGATATATTTTCTACTTTTCTCTGCCTGTTTTGAGCCCCAGGAAGGCAACCCCTCCTCATCCTAGTGACATTATTGTGCAGGCACATGATCTGCGGGTTTCTCCTTGGGTCAGGCGAGTGTTTTTACTGTGTTTAATTCACTGTAAATTAAGTATTTTTAATAACATTGTTTATTTTATAAAATATGGCCTTGATTCTAAACAACTGGATCTCATTCTTTTATAGTATTTCTCTTGTACCATAACTATTTGTTTATATATCTAGATAGTACATTTGGTCTCATGAGCAAGACCTGTATCTTATTTATTAATTCATCTCCAAAACTGTAACCTTTCTGGTACCCAAGGTATTATAACCGCCTAGTAAATGACTGAAAAATGAGTACATGACATTAAAAATGGAAGCATAACCCATTTATACATTGAGCACTACCTGAAGCTGCTGGTGTCCCTTGAGTAGCGCAGAGAGTGACACCATTGGATTCTTCCCACCTCTCTATGATGGTCTTTCCTCTCACCTCCTTCCAGGCCATTACCTACCTATGACATGCTCAACTCCTTTGAAATTGATTAGCAGCCTGTGAAATTATTGACAGATTCTTTGATGAGCTGTTCTTTTGCTTCCTGTGGTTTGCAAACTGTGTTTTACCAATGTAGGTTTTCATTTTACAAATCTTCCATTTATCATCATATGAATCATAACATAACCCTTTAATCTTCAAACTGTCATGTTTTCACAGAGAATGAACAATGTCTGCACCATGCAGAAATTGTTTTCATCCGTCTTTTGCCTTAGTCTGATTGTTTATAAATAGTATCAATGACTGTATCAAACTTTAGAATTTTAAGTTCTCAAGAAAACTTTCAAAGTTGTTCTCCTTACCCCTGGCCATGCAGGATCACTGTTGTTATATTTTTTCTTAAGAAAGGGGGAAGACAAGGCAACTTTTTTCTTGATTATTTTGTTTTCTCAAAGTAGAAGTATCAAATTAACTATTAACTACTTTCAGTGGGATGACATGTGTGAGTGTGTGTGTGTATGTGTGTGTGTGTGTGTGTGATTTCTTACTCTTATGGTTTATAGAGTTCAGGTTTTTTCCCAGGATTTATTTGTTTATTTGTAGTGTTTGGGATCAAACCCAGAGCTGTGTGCATTTGAGGCAAGCACTCCACCACTAAGGTACAACCTAGCCCTGCAGTTCAGAAGAAGTAGACTTTATATGCAGTGTTACGTGGAGAGAATTCAAACAATTCTCTAGAGCTAATCTTTGTTTAAGTGGAAATACTTTCAAGTATTAGTAGCAATAAAACTGTAAAAATGTCAGTAGCTTAACCGAACAGGGGCTTGGTTCTACTCCCTGAACAGTCCCAGTGAGTGGGCTGCTTTCCTCTGGGAGTGGTCCAGGAACCTGTGCTCCTTCCACGTCATGGCTCCTCTATCCAGTAGGACCTCAGAGTCCTCTGAAAACAGGGCCACCAGCTGGAGCAGAGCATGTGGTGTCACTTGAGAGGTTCTAGTTGACCTGGCCCCCTCAGATTTCATTCTGGAGAGCTCGGCCATATGGCTGTGTCTAAATTCAAAGAGGTTGGGAAATGTGGGCCTGGGCTGGGTGGCTACTTCCCATGACAATTATACACTGGGAAAGAACGCAAGTGTTTCTGTAAGCTGCTAGCTGACTCAGCCACAGGAAGTATGGCATGGAGGATGTAATCCCAAATATATTTCTTCTGGGATGTAAAGTGAGGGAAGAGGCAGGATCTAAATCTGAAACTAGGAATGAGAGATAACTTCAGCACCTAGTGCCTTCAGCGTGGACAAGTTCTGGCGTTGGTGTGATTGCCATTCACTTGAGTGCGGTATCCTAGACGTTTCTTTTCCCAAGGTGTAGAAGTCCTATACAGACGGTCACTAAGCACAGTGGCTCAATTTAATGATTCTTCAGCTTTACAGTGCTGTAAAATCCAGGTATACTCAGTAGAAACCATGCTCCATATTTTGAATTTGGATCCTTTCCTGGGCTAGTCATATGAGGTCTCATCTTCTCTTTTGGTGTTGGGCGGCAGCAGTGAGCTGTAGCCCCCACTCAGCCTGGGTGTCACAAGAGCAACCAGCTGATACTGCAGGGTGTGATGTTCAGTGAGACGCCAGCGATTAAATGCACTTTCTACTTAACCTATTTTAAATTTTTGACTGGCTGATAGTCCCAGAACTCCATCATAAATCGAAGAGTATCTGCATATTTCCTTCTTAGAGAGTTATCCACTCTTCTGTGTAACGTAGTCCGATGACCCCGAGCCAGCTGAGTAGCAATGAAATGAATATCTTGCTCCTTCCATTCCGGACCTTAGTTGAGTAGACCATGGTTAGACACGAAACCAAGCTAACCCCATCAAATACCGTCTCCCAGGAATTAAGAATGACACTCAAAGATACTTTGTTCATCTATTTTGCCTCCTTAAACTCTCACAAGATAAAGCTCGGGCTGACCTGTTTCAGCCCATGTTCAGATGCTCAGAAAGCTGGGTTGGGCTAAGGGTGGGAGTGAAGACTAACGGTATAAAGGAGCCAATAGATGGTCCAGCTTCTACTTTTATCTTCCAAGGGTCTTCAGCATTTCATGTGTTACCTTTGTTATCTTTTTTCCAAGAGATATCCTTCTATACTAAGCTGATTTAGGTGAATTAGTTCTTTGCAGCCAACTGGCTCCTAAAATTATTTTCTTCCTGGTTGCTGAAGCCTACCTCCTTGAAGAAAATAACGACAGCAATGGATTCTATATTTACATAAATCTTCCCTGTGGCATGTATTTCTAAGTGCCAGGAAAGGGGCTAATTTTTTATACTTTAAGTGAATTTTTATGTATAATAAATAGATGGGTTTCACTGTGTGATCCAGTCTTGCTGTCGCTGTCTTTTCATTGGATTGTAGAGATCCCTTCAATTTAATGGAGTGTTTGCTTCGTTGCGTTTAAATCTATCACTTGCTATTTATTTTCTGTCTGTCCAAATGTTTTCAGTCACCTTTTTTCTTGTCCCTTCTTCTTTTGGATAAGGTAGTTTATAGGATTTTATTCCATCTCTACTGTTGCTGTCTTCCTTTGTTTTACTTTTTAGGGTTCACTCCAAGGTTGGTTTGTTTTGGTGTCGGGGATCTGTCTTGCGACCTTGAGCTTGCGAGGCAGGCAGTGGGCCACTGAGCTAAATCCCCGGCCCTACTCCAGGTTTATAATGCATGTTTTTAACTTATCGGTCTATCTTAAAATAATATACCACTTCATGTACAATTTAGGAGCCTCACAATAGAATCCTTCCATTTCTACTTTCTTGTCCTTTCTACTATAGTCGCCACACATTTCACTTCCACACATGTATTAATTTTTGCTTTAGACAACAAATATCTTTTCGAGGCACTTTAATAAGACATTTTATTTTCAACATCCATATTTATCATTTTTATATTCCTTGTACCTTCATGTTTGTATATAGGTAAAAATTTCCACCTAAGTGCATTTTCATTTTGTCTAAAGAACTTCCTAAAATGTTCTCCTGACAATGAAGTCTCTTAGATTTTGATTTTCTGAAAAACAAAATCTTTGTTTTCCTTCATTTTGAAAGTTATTTTGCAAAATAAAGAATACTAGCTTGACAGTTTTTCTTTAGTGCTTTTAAGACGCTTCCTTGTACTGGGCGTGGTGGTGCACACCTGTAATCACAGCACTTGGGAGGCTGAGGCAGGAGAATCACAAGTTCCAGACCTGCTTGGGCAGCTTGGCAGGTTTGAGGTCAGCCTGAGCTACACAGTGAGACCTCACCGTCATCTACTTTCCATTATTTCAGCAGGAAATCCGCTGCCACTCGTATCTTTATTCATTCGTGCATATCTTTTTTGTTGTTGTTGTTGTGGCAACTTTTAGGGTTTTCTGTTTATAACTAGTTTTAAGTAAGTTTTTTATAATGCACCAAGGTGTGGCTTTCTTGATCTTTCTTTCCCCTGCTTGGGTTCCCTGAGCTTCTGGGATCTAGCTTATGCTGTTGAGCTAAGTTGGGAAATGTTTACTTAACATTTCTTCAGTCTAGGATAGTCCTCAGTCTAGGATTTTCCACTTTACAAAGGTGCAAAAACAATAGAAACTTTACTTCAAATTATGAATGCAGACCTTCTCCCAGGTGAGACAGGCAGAGTGTGTCTGCCTCCCTATTCTGGCAATGGCAGCAGGCTCCCAGTGAGCTGAGCAGTCACAAAGGCAAACAACCAAACCTCCAGTGTGCTGTGTTACTAAGCAATGCTGTCCCGTAGGTTGGTTGGAAAAATGCATTTTGGACAAATGTATTTTCTGTTTTTGGTAGTGGGGATCAAACTTGGGGTCTTGTGCTTGCGAGGCAGGAGGCACCACTGAGCTAAATCCCCGGCCTCTGTATTTTCAGCTTACACTGGGACTTATCATGGCATCATCCCTTGTGAATCAAGGAGCACCTACATTCTATTCCTTCTTTCTTTCATCTTCCTTAGGACTTGCTCACATGTGTGTCAGACGTGTTGATAATTTCCTACTTGTTACTGATACTCTCGTCACTTTTTTCAAGCTTGTAAAAGATCTTCATTTTTTTTCCTTTGAAAAGTTTTCTTGCTGTATATCCAAGTACACTTCAGTATCCAATCTTCTGTTAATATTATTCATTATAAATTTCATTTCAATATACTCGGGTTTCTCCTCAGATCGTATAAATCTTTCTCCTTTTAAATTTCATTTCAGGCAGGCTTTTCCATTTCTAGATGTTCCAGTTAGTTATTTTTTAATCTTTTATTTCACTCCTCACCACGGTAATAATATTAAGGTCCTTGACTGTAGGTATTAGACCTATAATAGCTTCTTTAAGGCACTTTTTCTACTAATTTATTCATCTGTGTTATTTAAGGTTCATTTCTATGAGTCATATTTCTTTATTATTTTTCAAGCTTATTAATATTTTTACTTGATACTGGACATTGTGAACATCACATGTTCAAGTGCATTGTATGCCTTCAAATGTAGTGCTCTGTTCTGGCATGGAGGTAAGTAATTTCAGATTGGTTTGGTCCTCCTGAATCTTTGCTTTTAATCTTTGCCACAGAAGCCATAGTCTAGAACTAACTTGGCTCTACTCCTAGACAGAACTCTTTCACACCCGTACCAATGTCCATTTACTCTGAAGTCTCTTCCCTTAGACATGTGGGAATGTCATCTATTTCCAGTCTTACATGAGCTTGACATTTTTTCATTCTTCTTCTAGTGATTCTGTCCCAAAAGTTTTCTACCAAAATGTTCAGGGATCTCTCTGCATATCTTACCCTCCCTCCCTCTCTCTCCATCTCCCTTACTTGATTCCCCTTAAGCTCCAGTTTCTGTCTTTCTTAACAAGACTGCTGGGTCATGCTGGGGTTTTGTCCTTGTGTCATTACCAGGACATCATCTCCAACTAACGAACTTTAGGGATCACAAGACTCATTTATTTTCTTACTCTAGAGATCACAGTCTTGCTCTACCTGGTTAATGTCTGCAGAGAGTTGTTTCTTTTATAGCCAGCCTTTGTGTTTGTGCATTCAACAACCACAGCTTCAAACTACCAAGGACCAAAATTTTTAAAAATTGCATCCTGATTGACCATGTACATACTTTTTCCTTATCATTATGTCCTAGGCGATACAGTGCAACAACTAACTTCATAGCACTTACATTGTCTTAGGCATGAAAAGTAATGTAGCAATGATTTAAGGTATAAAGGAGGATTGTGTAGGTTATATACAAATACTATGCCATCTTATATAAGGGGTCATGTGAGGCTCAGGAACCGATGCTCTGTGGACACCAGGAGATGACTGTATTCTATCTGGTTTTCTATTTATCACAGTGAGAGAAAAAAAATTGGTACCAGTTGCTCCTTCATAAGTTGCATTATATTTTACACTGTGCTAATTTGTTTTGTTATTTGGTGACGGTTTTTCTTTTTGCATCATGTCTCTCATTACATTCAGATGTGTAATGAAGGCGGTCTGTAATTGCTCTGATCTTATATTGTTAGACAGCTGTGGGAGAAGAGGAGGATCAGAGACTAAATTTTAGCCCAACTGGATGAATCACTCCAGGGCATTAGTTTAAATGGTGTCTGTAAGTAGCTTTGTCTCTGCCTGGATGGAAAAGTAGTATCCAGTCTCTCAAAGTTCTGCCAGCCCCCTAAGGTGACTCTCTTACACTGGTGTTCCCTTACAAAATGTCCCAGGTTTTACACAAAATGTCCAACATCCAGAGAAACCCTTCAGATCCAGGCCACTTGCCCTCCAAGATGGCAGCCTAGCTTTGGGGCAGTGGAATCCCTTTCCCACCTCTGTGGCAGACTCTCCAGTCACTTTTGGCATCTCTCCATAGAGTGTGCTGGAAATTCACTATTCTATCAGCTCTTGGGGGAGCTGAAAAGGGGGAGATTTGGACTTCCCACTTCCTTATCATCGTATGTCTCTAATGCAGGCCCAAGGATACAGTAAAACTGATCCACCACATCACCTCCTGTTAGGCTTAAGAGGGGAAGATATTAAAAGAAATTACAATCTTTTCCCTTATCAACATAGCCTAGCATTCTAAAGTCACATATTAGAAATTTAATATTAACTCTTTCTTCTCGCGTCTCTCTGGTGGCATCTCTATCCTTCTCTTATCCTGCCAAAAGCAAATTTAAAAAATGGTAAATTTAAAAGAAAAGTACATTTGCATATTTCAAAGTATTAGTCCCTTACATGTGATTTATAAAACCTTGCTTTTAATCTTCTTTAGTCTTAAAGGATTTTCTTTGTTAAGTTTTTAGCGTCTTTGTCTTTCACTGAGGGAGTTTTGTCTTGTATGTTTTGGCATAATAGATATCCTTGTCTTCTGTAACTAATATTAAACTTTCTATTTCTGTCAAGATCCTTTCTAGTATTACTTCAAGAATTTTTATTATTATAAACTTTTATCAGTTGTGGTTTGTAAAATCTAAATCATGCTCTTACACTTTCTACTATAGTATTTCCCAAGGTTTCATGGGGTGTGCTCCTTCAGACCATAATGCTAAGTGAGATAAGTCAGACACATAAGCTTAAATATCACATGGTTCATCTTATATGAGAAACACAAAAGGTCAATAAAAAGCAAGCTAAAAGACGGATAATAGGAAATAAAAGATAGATCTTTTGGAAAAAGGAAGGAAACCAAGAGATGGAGGGACTGGGAAGGGAGAGGAGGGGAAGAGGACAAAAAAGAATGAAGATATTCCATGTACATACAACTGACCATGATGAATGTAATCATTATGTAATGCAAATGAGCACTAATAAAAAAATTCAGGGCTGGGGATTTAGCTCAGTGGTGCTGCGCCTGCCTCATAAGCGCAAGGTCCTGAGTTCAATCCCTGGTACAAAAAGGGAAAAACAACAACAACAACAACAACAAAAACCAAATTGAAAAATAGAGCTGTTACTCATAACAAAGGAATTCTGCCATTAAAGGTGTCTTAAAACTTCAAGATAATATCAAATGAACATTTCATGTTGTTCTTCCTATAATTTTTCATGTGCTAATGAATTTTAGGCTCCAAAAGTAAGAAATACACACCATGTCAAATATATTTAATCTTTTCCAAAAAATCTTAGGGGGAAAATTGTCTTATAAAAAGAATTGGAAAAATTTTGTGCTGCTACTTAGATTTTTTTGCACCTATATTTATTTTGTGTATTTTTTATTTTATGAAAAAATCTAAAACAAAATCTCACATCAAAAGAATGAGTATAGCAATTAATGTACTGCATAGCATTATTTTCAAAATAGTTACGCAGAATATAAGACCCAGACAAAATAATCTCCCTTACAAGGAAGAAACTACATAAGAACACAAAACTTACTCGTGTAAATGCTGATGAGTAAAAGTGCCTATTGTTGACTGTATGAAATATTCTCAGGTCCCCTTTGCTCGCTGCCCAAAGGCGCAGAGACTGCTGCCTGTGAACTTCAGCTGTGTTTCCAGGTCATCGGAGTCTCCTTCGGGAACAGCCAATGGTAGGCTCTGGCCAGAGAGGGAGGCTGTGTGGGGAGGGAGCCTCGTCCTGGTTCTGGTCCTCGTCCTGCAGGGCATGGGCCGGGGTACTGTGTTCTCCTCTGAGGGAGCAGCTCCTGCTGAGAGGCCTCTTCTGCAAGCTCCAGCGACCTCGTCCATCTCTTATTCCACAGCCTAGGAATGGGCCACAGCCTGAGCTGTTACTGCTACAGAGCGCTTCGCTTTCACCCATTCGAAAGATCATGCTAAGTCTTCAGTAAGCTGTCTGCCATGACGCAATTGGACTGTTATATCTCTCTTGTTAGTTTCCTGAGTTGCAAATTCAAATTAACATTCTCATACTTTTTCATTTTCCTTCACCTTCTAACTCAAATATTTATGAGTTAATATGAAACTTTATATGGAATTTTATAACTTTACGTATTCGGCATTTCACATTGAGCACTTTTAGTATATGCTAACAACATAATGCATTGCATTTCTTCAAAATACTTTAAGTGTTATTTAGAAAAACTCTTGTTTAATTGGTTTCAAGGCTCACTTTTAGTGCTTTTGTGCCAGGACTTCTACATTCTTGAATGTTTTACATTGGTTAATCATTCAGTTACCTACAGTAGTTGTCAAAAAGAATAGGAGTTGTGTTTTCTAAGTCACTGCATAGCTTAAAATATCATTCTGTTCCCTTCTCAGAACAATGATTTGGCTTGATATAGAATTCATGAATCACCATCCTCTCAGAATCCTTTGGATGTTGCTTCCAGTGCCTACTATATTTTAAGATTATGAAGAAATAGTCTGGGGCTGACCCAATTTTTCTTTAGGCCTAGTATGGCCATCCTGCTTCCTGTTGCTGTCAGCCAACATTTTAGGGAAGAGTGTTATATTTCAGAAAACCCTCCTACCTACCTACACACACACACACACACACACACACACACACACACACACAAACACACAAAGACACATACACAGAGTTTAAGACCATGGAAATTTCCTGCTTTTTGAAATTTCCAGTTTCTTTCCCAAGACGCTCACAAAATGATAATTTTCCAATATTGCCAGTGAGTCTCTAGCCCTCTCTTTTACTTGCATAGTTATTCATCAATGTACTATCAACATGAATGCATGGATCCCTGTTTTTTCAGTGGCTTATAATTCATTACTGTACTTAATTATTTTAATGTTCCTGTCTTCCCAGGTCTGGCCTACAGAAGTCCCTCCACCTGGAAACAGTCTTGAAACACTGAATTGCTCATTTCCAATAAGACCAAGAGGCAGAGAATCAGATGCCTTGCTGAATCACCAGCCTGTCCTAGCACTTACACCATTCTCATGTACATTCTCCATAGCCAGCAGAGCTATTAGACATAAAAACACAAAGTTCTTTCTACATTTTCTAAAATCTAGTGTACATATTATTCTGTACACTTGTTGCTACAAGATCCTATCTATATTCATAAGTGTCTAAGTCAAAGAAATCTATAAACAAACTTTAAAAAATCAAGTCACCATAAACCAAGTTCTGCTATATTGTACATATAAATTCAACTGTACTTCATCAAAAATATACCTAAAACTAGTAACTTCATGGTTGCTGTCAATAGTGTGTGTGTGTGTGTGTGTGTGTGTGTGTGTCTGCGCGTGCGTGTGTGTGATTCTTATTGGAAAAATCCAATAAGGCTGCCCCTTATTGAACCACAGTGAAGGTGATATTGCCTGCTGGTTATCAAAACTAGACTAGCCTAGCTTGAAAGTGGTTGGATCTGGGATCCCTGAGACAGCAGAACATGGAAGAGGGCAGGAAGTTCATGTATTTGAACAGAAACCAAGCCCAAGGCAGAGACTTCATGTCTGGCACCAAGCAGAAGTCTCTGGCTTCCAACTCAGCAAGAACGAAAGCAGAAGCTACTCCAACTGAGCCCTATGATCTTCAGAACACTGTTCTGATTCCCTGCTTTGTCTGGAATTCTCAGAGTACTGTAAAGCTTTTAATACCCTTCCCACCAACCATGTAACTATTTCCATTTTCTTAAAAGCTTTTGCAAACTTTGCATTGAGTGGGAGAGGTTCTCCTTCTAAATTCTTATCTCTGTGAGGGACTAAAAACTCCAGAGTAAAGACTATGAGATGAAACATCACACTAGGAGAAAAAAAAAATTAGCGGCCTTTTCCTCCTGACCTCTAGTGAGTGCTACTCCTGAAAGTGGGTTCTCAGGACACCCCCTGCATATGTGCAGCACATGAGATTTCAGAGGACTTTGTGCCACCCACAGAAACTCATTCTTAAGCCCTTTCCGGCCATTCAGCTTGTGACATGTGGCCACTGGAGGTAGCACCCAGAGTTCCACAGCTCTGCCTTCCCCACAAGGCTGCCACATGTCACTGAGAGCTACAGTTCTCTCTTGCACATTTTGCATAATCAGTTTCTATTCTGTCATGTTCTCTCACACATGGTGCTCTGAGACTATTCTGGAAAACAGAGAATATTTTTCAGTTCAGATGAGTAGCATAATTTTACGTTGTGCTCCGCCTGTTTGGTAAATGAAGTCAATTACTCATATCTGTCAGAGAAAGAGAAAGACACATGCCGGCATGTAACCTGTTTTTAGATCCAGAGACTACCCTTTGCTTCCATCTCACTGAAAATAGCAACAATTCACATCATGGCTCTGAGAGTTGATATTTGCATTCAGATTTCTAACTTTTAAAAAATCCACTGCATGTGTTTCTGCAATCACTTCTAAATGTTTCCCCTCCTTTGAACAATTTCTACATTCTATAAGCCACTCCCCAATCAACGTTCTGAAAACAGCGCTTTCTACATGGTTTAAGAGCCCGTATTATCTTTCACTGGCTACCCAGTCTGATAAAACCGTACTTTCTCCGAGCCTCAACTTCCTGAGCAGTAAAAATGGGACAGTAATAGTAAGTGTCTTCCTTAAAGGACTGTTAGATTGTGTTAGCCACTTTCCCGTGGGACGAAATACCTGCCACCAACAACTTAAAGAAAGATTTATTTGGGGATCATGGTTTCAGTCTGTGGTCAACTAACTCCAAGGCAGAAACAGGACAAGGGAGGGCTCAGCCCACGGCAGCCAGGAAGCACAGAGAGAGGAAAGGAGCTGGAGAGAAGAGCACACCCTTCTCATCTGACCCCCAGGGACCCGCCTCCAGCCAGGCTTCACCTCTCTTTTTTATTCATTAATTTCATTGGTACATTTTAGGTATACAGCATGCTGACATTCATTATTGAGAATTTGTACCTTTACATAACATATCTTTGCCCTTATTTTTTCCCCCCTTTTAAGAGTTCAGCTGCTGAACTCATTATTGGATGGATCTACTGGTGAGTACTACCCATATGAGACTTTTGGGGGACATGTTAGATTTTCTTTCTTTCTTTCTTTCTTTTTCTTTCTTTCTTTCTTTCTTTCTTTCTTTCTTTCTTTCTTTTTTTTGTACCAGGGATCAAACTCTAGACCTTGTGCTTGCAGGGCAGGCGGTGGAACTACTGAGCTAAATCCCCAACCCTTGAGGGACAACAGATCATACACTAAGTTCTTCTCAAATCATAAGCTCTTAGCAAGTGTTTGTAATTTTTTTTACCAATCTATTTATGACCTCTCCATAATGAATGCTCAAACTATCACCTACTCCTTAAACAATTCTTAGATCAAAATTCACTCAAAAACATTTTAGGTTTTTTTGTTTGTTTGTTTGTTTTGTTTTGTTTTTTGGAGGGGGTTCATATTTCTCCCCAGTGCGAACCTTCTTTCGCTGCCAATGTGCATATCTGCCTTCTCACTGGGTGTGGGGTGTGGCCAAAGTAGAATAACAAAGGGAAGAGATATTTAGGTAAATGAAAAAATGGGACAAGAGCACTGGATGAATTGGCAAAACTTAGATTTCAGTACGTATTTTAGATGTCGATTTTTTTCACAAAATTCAAAATGCTCCTGTGCTAAGGACCCTTATCTTGGGAAATATGACCATAATTTGAGTTATGCCTATGACATTTTCTAGCTACATGACTGTAAGTCACTCACTTATTGGTACAATTTTTCTTTCTTCCCTGATAAAAAAGTTGAACCTAACCAGGCAGCTGGGAAGAGTGCATAGAACTCATGGGGTTCCGTGAGGGGCAGAGTTTATGGAGAAGTGACTAAACTATTTTAAAATTAAAACTGCTTTTTCCTCCTAAGGGTAAGGCTTTTTGGGGCATTTATTCACTTTACTTTTTGTGTGGGGGGGAAGAGTATTGTGTGTGCGTGTGCGTGTGTGCGTGTGGCAACAGGTTTTTTAAAAAGTTGCAAAGTGTCGAAGGACTGTACAAACGTGTCACCGGTCACTCACAGGTCCCTTCTCCAATCTCATACTCAGCGCTGTTGTTGGGGTAAGAGGAGAACTAAACAGTCTAAGCAGACTTTCCCGACTGATTTCCTCTCAATTTGGAGAAATGGACGTTCTTTGTGGAAGCATTTGCCTGCCCTCCGAGCCCTCCAAGCGGATGCAAACCTCTTCCCACCTCCAGCCACGCACGCTCAGGGACTGTTCGTCAGGTTGGGGCGGTTTCTCTCCCACTTCCTGCCCTCTGACTCCTCCCTAATCTTCTCACTGCCAATTAGCACACCTCCCCCGGGCGGACAGGAAAGAAGACATTGCTTCCCCCAAACGGGTCAATAGGAGTCCTTTTAGCAGCTCACACGGGCGAAAGAGCAGGTTAAAGGAAATGTGGTTTGCGAGCTCGCTCAACTTCATTCATCTGTGACCATCTTTTCCCTTCAACAGAGCCAAAGAAGCAGAGGCGTACGAACGCAGGGCCCCTCTCAGAGAAATTCAACTTTCCAGGCAAAGATCCCTGAAGCACTTTGATGTGCAGGTTTCTCTTTCCCCGTTTACTCTAGCCCTCCTTTACCCGTGATTTCGCTTTCCCTGCTTTCGTTTACCCTTAGCCACCCTTGATCCAAAAATATTAAATGGAAAGTTCCAGAGCTACAAAATTCTTAAGTTTCAAATAACTTTTATTGCTCTATATTATTATAAAATTGTTCTGTTTTACTACTTATTATTCCTCACTTACCTAAGGTGTAAGTGAAAGTTTATCGTAGCATGCACGTATAGGGAAAACACGTGTAGGGTACAGTTCAATCTAAGCTTGCGGGCATCCACTGGGAGCCTCGAAACTTCATTCCCGTGGATGAAGAGGGCCTGCTGTACAAAAATGAAATGCTGCCCGCCGTGGTGGTGCACGCCTGTAATCCCAGCATTGGGGAGGCTGAGGCAGGAGGATCGCTGTGAGTTAGAGACCAGCCTGGGCTACATAGTGAGTTCCAGGTCAGTCTCAACTACATAGTGAGACCGTGTCTAAAACAAACAAACAAACAAACAAAAACAAAAATGAAATGCTGCTTGTCTACTCAGAACTGCTCTTTGGCCCTTATGCCCAGCCAGGCCAGGGCACAGTAGCTACAAGAGGATGTGGCTAGGCTGGAGCAGTCTCCTTCCAGACAGCAGCGAGCAGGACCAAGGCAAAGGACAGAACTATCCTCTCCCATCAGTGCCTTCTTCACTGAGCCGTGTTCAGCAAGCAGACTTCCGAGATGCTCTGCTCCCTGAAAACAGGCTGCCTAAACATCTGCGGGGAGACAAAGGAAAACATGGGAAAGAAACCCAGAGATGAATATTTCAGCAGAAACGTGGGAAGAAGTACTCTGCAACTCGAAAACAGCCTTCTGTACCGCATGCCATAAATTAACACAATATAAATTTATACATATTTACACCACATAGTCTCTAACTATATAAATTCTCAATACTCAGACTTGGGGAGTAGGTGTAAGAGAACAGTCCATATGTTTATTCATGCCCTATGGAGCTCTAGGGAACTTAGTGATTTTACACACACGCACTGCTCTCTCTCTCTCTCTCTCTCTCTCTCTCTCTCTCTCTCTCTCTCTATATATATATATATATATATATATATACACGATTACAGTTGAATCTAAATGTTTAAATGAAATTAATGCTTAAGACAAAACTCAGTTTTAGAAAATGTTGTCATTTTTTCCAAGATCTTCACAGCCAAAAAGAACTGTAATTCTGTCCAACTAAGCATTTACCTGGTTGCCTTATGTATTCCAAAACTTCAGTAGTTACTGATCTATACATAATGATTGTGTTGACTAAACCCTTTATTGATGAAAATGACAGTGTAAAGGACTATTCTCTAAGTTCTTCCATCCCTATGAAACAAAATATCACTAAACTATCAGATTTCAGTCAGAAGTTTCTTTGCCCATAAAAGAAACTGTGATTGGGGTGGGGGTGGAATGGATGTCTGAAATCAGTCTGAATAGTTAGGCTTTGTTCTTGCTTCTGCCACTTACTCTCCTCTGAAAAATCCACTAGATTCTTGGAGACTAAGGGAAGATATTAGTACCTGCTCTGAAAAGCTAAAAACATAGCAAGAATCTGTGATACGTAGTTGATATAAAAGTCTCTGGCACCTGTAATGTCTTTATATGTACTTTCAAGTCATTGTTATGGTTTCTTTCACAATTTGCTAAGCAAACAAAATGCATTCAGTTGCTTTTACAGCTTTCTTGGAGGAAAGCTACAGCTGGGTTGCTTTTGGCACTCTTTGTTGTAGAAGAATGTCATCATGATGGTCAGAGAAGCACATCACGGTGCCAGTTGCCAACTTGCCTTGGCACATTTGTATGTGTGGGCAGTGACTGTCAATGTGTCTTGGGCATTGCCCAATGCTCAGTGGGCATTATTAAACATGGAATAACAATAAGAAGTTTGGAGGGAAATGGCTGACTTCCACAGAAAGACTTAATTTTTCCACACTTCACCACTTCAAGCTATGAGCAGCTGTAAAGTGAGCAGAGCCTCTGTATTTTCGCACGCACCAGAGAATCACAATACAATAAGGTTGCACTTATCTCGGTCACAGTCACAACTGCTGCACTATAAAGCACGGAAGCTTCATCTATGCTTCCCTGTATGCTGACGCCAAGGAAGAATCCTCTTTGTATAGTTACTGGTCTCTAGTTTGGTATGACTTGTTTCTCCTGCCTTTGGGTACCAGAGGATGCTAGGCATGGGTCTTTTGAGAGTTAGACAGCAGGTACTCCTTCTGCTTTCTTCTGCCCACATTTCGATGGGCAAGGGGAAAGGCTTCACACCACAGAGTTTACCTTAGACTTTGTGCAATGGTCAAGCCATAACTCAGGATCACACACAATCACTGATATCTCTGCCCATACCACCACCACCACCAATGTGTTCATGCCAAGCACAGCAGCAAAGAATACAGTGAGGTCACCGCCTTGTGCTCAGGTAAATTGTAGGTACCTATGGCTCCCTTTCAAGACTAGATTTCTCAGGTATATAAAACAAGAATAGCACTGGAAGGACACATAGAAGCACTGTTTTAGAGCAAAATCCAGTTGTGATGATTCATACCTAGATGTCTCCCCAAGGCCTGCCCGTCATTCCTGTTTTGGAGCCACCAACTATGAACTGAAACCTTTATAAACTTTGAGCCAAAATAAATCTCTTTTTCAATAGGCAGGTAATGGCTATTATGTCCCAGTGAAAAGAAAATGACTAGGAAATCCACCCAGCCTCATCCCTAGGAGTGGAGGAAGGACCACTTGAGAAGGACTAAACATACTAGTGCTATAAACATTCCTTTCTTCATTCTTTTACTCCACACGCAGCTTGGTTGGGATAATAACATGAATTTGAGAAGATCCAATTGCAATATTTCCAATCTTGAGATCATAGATCACTTTCCCAGTCTTATGAAATCTATGGATTCTTTCCCAGAAAAATGCACATGACACAAAATTGTAAATATAACTTTGGAAGGCTGATGGCCACTCATATCTAATATGGTATAAGAGTTTTGGTCCAAAGAATCAAAGGAAAGAAATCAAGCAATTATTACTTCTTAGAGTTATTTCTAAGCCGGGCATGGCGGTGCATGCCTGTAATCCCAGCACTCAGAAGGCTGAGACTGAATGCGAGACCAGCCTGGGCTACACAGTGAGTTGCAGGTCAGTCTCAACTACATAGTGAGACACTGTCTCAAAACAACAACAACAACAACAACAACAAAAGAAAGAAAGAAAAAGAAAAGAAAGAAAGAAAAAGAAAGAAAGAAAAAGAAAAAGAAAGGAAGAAAAGAAAGAAAGGTTATTTCCATAAGGCTAAATTACCACAATTATAAGATAGTTCTGGAGATGTGCCTACAGTGGTTTAGTAGGATTATTTTCTTCTGGAGGCTCTAAGGGAGAATTTATTTCCTTGCCTATCCTACACTGTTTTTTAGATTCCTTAAATCACAGTTCCACATTGCAGCTTCTGCTTTCATTACTTTATCTCCTTCTCTGGCTCAGACCCTCTCACCTCTGTCTTGTAAGTACCCTTGAGATTACATTAGACTCATCCAGATAATCCAAGATCTCAAGATCCTTAACTGAGTCACATCTACAAGGCTCCTTTTGCCATGTAAGTTAGTATTTTCATAAGCACACATCTTTGGGACCATCATTCAGCCTACCACAGGGTGCCCCAAGGTTTTTACTTTGCACAGTACTGTTTGAGAGAACAGACAGGTGTTCAGGGCAGAAAAGCTGGCCAGAAATTGAAGGTTGGTATTTGATTGGTATGGCCTCTAAGCTTCTATACCCCGAGGAGAGTTACTGAATGCCAGCCAAGTCTGGGCAAAAAAGAGGAATTGTGCCTCCATGCATGGGAAAAGCATGGCACTCTTTCAACCCAGGGCTCCAGGAGAACTTTACTAGGGCTCACTATATTATGCATGGAACTATGCAAAATGGATAACGTAACTTTTAGTGGTAACAACACAAGAAGAAAAAGGAGGACTGGAGAGGTGTTCAAGCAAACTGGAATTATGTGCCGGTTAATATAATTTAAATAATTCTACCTCTAATTTTATGGATACATAAAAGCCATTTTTTTCTTGTTTTTTTATCAAAATCATCACAGGTTTTTTATTTTTGTTTTTTTTTTAATATACTGGCATAGGGAAGCAGTTGCAATCAAAGTATGTCGTGAAAAGGATGTTATTCTTTTTCGTTTTTATTTTGTAAAGAAACACATTCTCATAACCAAATAAGAGAATAACAAGTTATTACATTGTATGTCATTATCATCACAGTAGTTAGTACAAGACATAAACCAAGAAAATTCTTACAGAAAAGAAAAAGATAATACTACAAACTTTCATTTTAATGAAGTAAAACAAACTATTAGTATAAGTCAAACAAATTAGATTATATATTGAAATATTTTTAAAACAACAGAATGTGTAATTTGGGAAAGTAGTGCACTTCTCCCTACTTTCTGTCTATCTCATCTATTTTGCTATGTATTTTCTAAATGTGTAATATATATATTTCTTATCTAAGAGAAACCATACAATATTTGAGCTTGTGTCTGACTTATTTCACTTAATGTTATGTTCTCAAGTTGCATTCATCTAGCTACAAATGCCTCAAATTTATCTTTATGGCAGTATAGTACTCCATTTTGTATAAATATCACCTTTTCCCTATCCATTCATCTGCTGAAGGACATATATGCTGGTTCCAACATCTAGCTATTATAAATGGTGCTTCTATAAATTGGGTATACATGTATCCCTATAACATGAAGACTTTATAACTCTTTTGGAATGTTACAATAATACCTTGGTTCATGAATGCTTTTGTTTGCAAACAGTTCAGTTTGCAAACAGAAGCATCTGGCAAAATTTTGCTTCCATTCACACATTCTGTATCGGGCAACACACACAACCATAGCCATCTCCCCCCCACAAACACAAACACAGCTATCTTTTCCAAAATCATAAAACAAATTAAGTTTGTAAACTAAGGTATCACTGTACCTAGCAGGGAGATAACTAGGTCAAATGGAATATTTACTTATAGTTTTTTGAAGAATCTCCACACTAATTTCCACAGTAGTTGTACTAATTTACATTCCCATCAGCAATGTAGTAGAGTTCCTTTTTCCCCAAATCTTTACCAGCATTTGTTATTTTTAGATTTTTTTTGATGATGGCCATTCTTCCTGAGGTAAGATGGTATGTCAGTGTAGTTTTAATCTGCATTTCTCTGATGGCCAGTGATGAACGTTTTCCATGTATTTATTATCTATTTGTACTTCTTCTTTAGGGAAGTGTCTGTTCATTTCAGATACCCATTTTTTGGCTGGATCTTTTAATTTGGGGGGGAGTCTACTTTTTCTTTTTATATTCTTGATGTTAGTCCTCTGTCTATGAAATATCTGGCAATTTTTTTCCCCATTCTGTAAGTTGTCTGTCTTTTTACTCTGTTGGTTGTTTCCTTTGATATGCAGAAGATCTGACTTTGATATGATCCCATTTGTTGATTCTCATTATTACTTTTTGGCCAGGGGTGTTCTATTCAGAGAGTTCTTGCCTATACCTATGTGTTCAAGAGTTGTACCTATTTTATTTTCCAGTAGATTAACTGTTTTTTGTTTTAACATTTAGATCTTTGATCCACTTTGATTTAGTTTAGTATAGTGAGAGACATGAGTCTAGATTCAATCCTCTGCATATGAACAGCCAGTGTTCCCAGCATCACTTTAAAGAGGCAGTCTTTTCTACAGTGTGTTTTTGGCTCCTTTGTTGAAGACCAAACTGCTGCATATGCCTGGGATTTCTGCTTCTTTATTCTGTTTCATTGATCATGCCTGCTTTTGTGCTAGTGCCATGCTGTTTTAATCACTATAGCTTTCTACTATAACTCCAAATCTGAGATTGTAATGTCACCTGCTCTGCTTTTGTTACACAGGATTGCTTTTGCTATTCTGGGTCTCTTCTGATTCTGTATAAACTTTAGGATCATTTTCTCTAGCTATATGTGAAATGATGTTGGTACTTGGATTGGGATTGCATTAAATCCATATATCAGTTTTGGAAGTATAGCCATTTTGACTGCATTTGTTCTGCCTTTCCGAGAACAGGAGATATGTTTTGCATATTCTGATATCTTTCTCCATTTCAATTTTCAATCCGATGTAATTTTTATTGTAAAAGTTGTTCATTTCTTTAATTAGGTTAATTCTTAAGTATTTAATTTTTATTGCTATTGTGAATGTATTGTTTTCCTAATTGCTTTTTTCAGTGAATTCATTATTAATATATAGTAATGACACTGATTATTGTGTGTTTATTTTGTATCCTTCTAACTGCTGATTTGGGCTATTAATTCTAGGAGTCTTTGGGTGGAGGCTTTTGGGTCTTGTAGGTAAAGAATCATGTCAACTGCAAATGATATGTTTTTGACTTTGTCCTTTTCTATACATATCCCTCTTATTTCTTTCTCCTACCTTATTGCTTTGGCCAATGTTTCACAGACTGTGTTGAATGAGATTGATGATAATGTACATCCTTAACATGTTCCTGGCTTTAAACAAAAGGCTTCCAGATTTCCCCATTTAATATTATGTTGGCAGTAGGTTTGTCATGAATGGCTTTTGTTATGTTGAGATAAAGACCTTCTAGGCTTATTTTCTTCAATGTCTTTATCATAAGTGGATGTTGGATTCTGTCAAAGGCTTTTCTGCATTTATTGAGATGATCATGTGATTTTTTGGTCCTTGATTCTATTTATGTGATGTATTACATTCATTGATTGCACATGTTGAACCAACCATCCTTGTATCCCTGGTATGCAACCTATTTAGTCATAGTGTATGGTCTTTTTGATGATTTGTGGTATTCTGTTTTTCAATATCTTGTTAAGGATTTTTGCATCTATATTCATTAGAGAAATTAGGCTATAGCTCTTTTTTTTTGGTTGAATCCTTGTCTGGTTTGGGGATCAAAGATCAAAGTATTGTTAGCTTTGGACAATTAGTTTAGAAATAGTCCTTCTCTCTCAATTTCATTAAAAAGCTTGAGAAGTATTGGTGCTAGGTCTTCCCTGAAGTTTGTATAGAATTTACTGTGAGCCCATCAGGTCCTGGGTTTTTCCTAGTTGTAAATTTATTTATTACTGCCTGTTATTGGATCATTCAAAATTTTTAATCTTCTTGGTTCAGTTTTGGCAATTTATATGTATCTAGGGATCTCTTGTTTCTTCTGAGTTCTCCAGTTGGCTGGCAAATCTGTTTGTGAAGTACAGTAGTTGCTAATAAATTTCTGGATTTTGGAGTGGTCTCTTCTTTAGTCAGGTCAGTCTGTTGGCTGTCAACTCTGTCACCCCATGCTGTGGAGAAGTCAGGGACTGGAGATTCCTAGGTCCTCCTGGCGCAAGGGTGGGGCTGGTAAGTGATGGAGGGAGCTGGGGTTGAGGTACATGCTTACATGCTTCGTGAGTCCCCCAGGCTCCAGTGCTGGAGGTTGGTGGATGCAGGCATCAGCTGAGGGCATGGCACAGGCTTCCCAGGTCCTGCTGGGTCAGCTATAAGGCTCCTACGGTGGCAGTGTTGGCAGGGAGTGGGGTGTGCAGCTCAGACATTGGCTAGGTGTTTTCTTTAAATTTCTAATTAACTAGACAATCTTTTCATCTAAACTTTTTAGGGTAAAGTCACAGCTAAGATCTGAACTCATTAAAAAAAAACAGAACTTAACATTCATCACAATATATTAGAACTTTACAATTACTTGGCAAAATGTTGCAGATTTTGTATAGCACTATAAGGTGCTATTCTTAACAAAATTCACACTCAGTATATTCAGTTTCAATATGATTTCAATATTTGAGGAAAAGAAAATTAAATCAGCACTTGAGTTTTTTTTGTTTTGTTTTTTGTTTTTTGTTTTTATCTACACCAGATGGGTATGTCTGGATCCTGTGATCACAATGGAATGTCATTATCCTGGTTTTGGTCTGTGACCTGTCAGAGCGGACAATCAGGTTCGAATGGAACAGCAACTTATATGTTTCTGAAATGCTTAATTGTGACAACACAGAGACAATAAATAAGCTTCACGTTGAAAATGTTTTCAGTTCTCTTTCTAAGCCCTTCAGTGTTAAAACTGGGCAAAAATAGGTGGTCAAGCAGAGGATGTTGTTGCCTTGATGTTCTCAGAAGCCGGTTCCCATTTCTTGGCTTAGCTTAGCTGCTGAGTTTGAACTGAGGCTGGTGAGCAGATGAATGTCACACATCTCCCACAAAGAAAATCAACTATAGGCTACACATCTTTCTAGGGCGCGACACCAGAGTACTGTTGCTGTTTTTTCCTGCTTTAAATGGAAAACCCTCCAGGGGTGTTTTGTGTACTCTAAAGAAGATCTCTGTAGAACCAGACAATAGAGTCTGTGTGAATGTAATACAAAATAGAAAGAGACAAGCATGTAATGTTTGTGAGAAATTATTCAGCTGAGGGTCTCATTCACTAAGTGCATAAAATAAAAATGATGCTCTCACGACTGCCATTTTCTTGTGATTTCTCTAAAGATCTGGGGAAATTGTTTTTTTTAAAAAAAACAAAACAGGTTTCATTCTCAAGAAGTCAGCTCTAGAAACAAAAAGTTAATATATGTGTCCCATAAAGAGTGATTTATACAATTTGTATTTTTAAAACTGTGCATGCTTAGGATAACATTTGAAATAAAAAATATGAATATGATTGTTGCTGATTTTATTTGGATAATCAAGGGAAACCTGATTTGAAGGGAAGTGGTTTTTTCTTTTAAAGAGAAAAATAGAAAATGTTTGGATATCCCAACTTAGTGACCCAAAGGAAAAAAAAATACAGACATTCCTCCTCTAACAGCTGAGTGAAGTGGTCACTACACGAGGGATTCTATATGGTGTGCATATTACAATATTCAGAACAAAGGAACGGTCAAAGTAAACTCACCGTCAACTTGATGACTTTGCCTTTATTTACATAACTCTTCAGGCAGCACTCTACTGTATAACAACATAAAACTACAATACTGTACTGTACAGTACAATCAGGAAAATTCACAGCACCGTACTGCAGAGAAAGCCATCGAAGACAGCACTCCAGCTCATGTTTGCGTGTCATAAGTCAAATGTGAGTCATAAGTCCCGGGGGTGGGTTGTAAGTCCACAGAGTGTGCCTCACTCATAAGTCTGAACAGTTGTTAAACAATGTTTGTTAAACAAGGAATATTTGCATCATATACGCAGGAAACAATAATACGTGGGTAGGATCTACTTTTAGTGCTACAATAACCAAGTAAGACCAATAGGTCATGAAATTCCACACATGTGAACAATGCTAATTTTGTGTGTTTCATCCTGTTTTAATCAGGGTTCATAATATACATATATATACTAGCTTTATACACATACCAACATAATAAACACAGAATCAGTGTGTGCACACACACTTTAGCAGCTGGCCATGATAATAAATGTCTAGAAGCTAAAAGTCACTATTTTGAGCCCTCTTATAATTATAGGGGCCATATGTAACTTGTATTAATCTCATGATGTCTCAGTAAATTTAGAATTGAAATATTTACAAACATTTTTCTTTACCTGATGTATACATTTTTTGTCAGACTCTGTATATGTGTGTGTGTATGTATCTTTTTACAGAAATGTATCATAAGCAATTGGGTCATGCAGTTATGGAGGCTGATAACTCCCAAGGTCTGCTGTCCACTACCTGGATACCTGGGAAAGCTGAAGGTGTAGTTCGAGTCTTAATCCAAAGGCCTGACAACCAGGAGAAACAAGGTGTGGTATGAGTCTTAACACTTGCAGTCTTCAGACCAAAGAAGAAACAACGTTTCAGTTCAAGACTGAAGATAGGAAAAAGAGTGCTGTCTTACCTTGACAGCAGCCAGGCTCTAGTTCCCTCTTACTCAGGGACAGCCGGCCTTTTTGTTCTATTCAGATCTAACACTGACTGGACAGTATTTGGATGTTCACTTCAATCAATCTGTTGATGCCCTCACAGGCAAGTTCGGGAGTGTTTGACCAAAAATTTAAGCACAGACAGATTGATGCATGAAATTACCCATCCCACTTCCTCTTAACCACCTCCCATTCACTATCCATATATTCGTAACGTACATGAATATGTTATGAATGACGAGGAGACGCCCCATTCTGGGACAGGGACACCAAAATGAATAAAGTGGATTCCGCTTGTGGCATAAAAGTATGAGGAGTTCTGTAGAACTGCTACCTAGTAAAATTGGTTGAGACTATTAAAAATACAAAACAAAACCCAAACAACTCAGTTTGTAAAGTCCATAGAAAGGATTCAAAGGGAATACAGCAAATGAAGAACTGTTCAAGACAAGCTGGTAAATCTGAGTAAGAATGTTAGAGGCTGTGGTATCTGAACCAACACCTACTTCCTCCTCTCTTCTAATATCAGTGAGATGGAAACCATGCTCCAGACACTGCAGTCAAGAGCACAAGATTCCTTCTTTCCCAAGCTCCTAGTCAATACTTTTTATCACATCTTTGTATACCTGCTGTTGAGGCTAAATTATGAGCAAATGCAGCCAAGAGCCAAGAGTTCAGTATTTCCATGCATCCCACAGTTATGCAAACAGAGGTTATATGTTGGGTGTAATGCTTCTGGTTACACTGAAGCCCTGATTACTTTTGTACCAACTTGGAAGGTGATAGGTCTAAATCAGCTAAAGCAAGCTGAGAAAACATAACATTGCCCTCTCTTTATCAAACACTCAGCTCCAAAAATGAGGTGTCACTCAAAGAGAAGTAAACCACTGTTTCCACTTTAATATATTTCTCAGGGATTTCGGCCAAGTGGAAAAGTAGATTTTAAAGTATAAACCTTGAAATATCTTTCTAAAGGGACTGACTTCACTAGCAGGAATGGTATGAAGTTCAAGCCTAAAAGCACTCTCAAAACAAAGGGTTTGTGGTGAAAGGTACTTTGGGAAGAAATTGGCAGATTCATTAAAGATGCAGGCCAAAATGTAGACCAACTAGTTTATTAGAGAGAACCAGAAGAAGAGATAACTAGGGAAGCCCTAGAAGTCTTCCTGAAGTTCTTGGAGTTTAACATCTGGTTGTAGTGTGTATGAGAGAGAGAGAGAGATACAGAGACAGAGAGAGAGAGAGAGAGAGAGACAGAGAGAGAGAGAGAGAGAGAGAGAGACAGAGAGCCCTACCTTGCCAAAACCACGGTCATCTGCAAGCAACTAAGGCCCACTCAAAGACACATGCCATGAAACAACATCAGAGGCTTACTTTCAGGAGAGGAGAATAGAATTCACTAAAATGATGCACTAGTCATCAAGCAAATAATAAAAACCTTTGAGGGATGGAGGGTAGTACCAAGAGTTTCTACAATATATTATCTAAAATACCTAGTTTCCTAAGAAAATAATTATGACACATGCAAAAACACAGGAAAGTATGTACTGGAAAAATAATTAGGCAACATAAACTGTCTTTCACAACAATAAATGTTGGATTTAACAAAGATTTCAAAATAGCCATTAAAATAGAAGGAAAGAAAAGTACAATGATGTTATACAAAATACAGAATATTAATAAAGAGATGGAAATTACAAAAAATGACTAAACTGAAACGATGAAGTTGGAAAGGACAATATTGATGTGAAAAATTCACTAGTTGGCTCAACATTAGAACAGTCAGAAGAATTATCTTAATCAACCTTGAAAGTAGATTTTAAATTGGAGAGGGAAGAAATAAAGTAAAATGAAAAGAGACTACAAGATATGTGGGAGACCATCAAGTACACCCATATAAGCATAATGGGGAGGGAGCTGAAGAAATGGCCTTAAATTCCCCACATTTATTGAAAATAATTATTCTATATCCTCTGGAATCTTGATAAACAACCAGGACAAATGCAAAGAGCTCCACAGATACACTGTAGTAAGAACAATGAATTTCAAAGATAGGAGGGAAATCTTGAATGCAGCAAGAAAAATATGGCTCATCTCTTACAAGGGAGCTCCAAAAAGATTGATAGCTGGCTTCTTATCAGGAACAATGGAGACCAGAAGGTGGTGATATAATATATGCAAAGTGCCCAGAAAAAAAAAAAAAAGGTTGTGAACCAAGAATACTCTATTCAAAAAAGTTCCCTTTCAAAAACACGTGAAATAAAGAAATCTCTAGATGAACAAACATTGAGAGATTTTTTTTTTCTAGAAGACAAAATTCCAAAGGAAGCTTAGTATTTATTCAATACTAAGGAAATTTCTCCAGCTGAAAGCAAGTAACCACAGATGATAATTTGAATTCATGCAAATAAATAAAGAGCACCAGTAAATGTATTGATGTAATTATAAAAACAGTATACAAGCAAAGTATTTCTCCTTTCTTCTTTCTACTGATTTGAAAATCAATTTTATAAAACAGTATGTATACATATAGAAGTAATATATTGTTGGGCCTACAACATATAGAAATGTGATATCTTTGCCAATAACAGCAAAAAGATGTGGGTGGAAGTGAAGCTGTATTGGGCTAAGGAAATGACTCCAGATGGTAACTTGAATCCACAAGAACAAATGAAAAGAATAAAAAATTATAAATAAACTTAATATTTAAAAAGCTAAAGCTACTAATTGTTATTTTTTACTTTCTTAACATCTTTAAAATGCACAAAATAATGTAAAGCAATCATTATAACAATTTATTATCAAATTTTGTAATATAGCAAATACTGAGAGAAATAAATGAAAAAATACACAATTCTACAATAATTTTTTGAGGCTTAATGCCACACTCTCAATAATGGATGGAACAACTGCACAGAAGGTCAATAAGGAGATAGGAGACTTGAACAAAACTGTAAACAAAGTAACCTAATAGGCATACATAAAATATTTCACAGCAAAGAAGCAGAATACACACTTTTCACAAGTGTATAGGGAAACTTGGACAGGGCCCATCATGATAGGTTCCAAAGAAGGTCTCAGTAAATTTTAAAAGCTCAAAATAATACAAAGTATCTACTCAGCCACAATGCAATGACACTAGGAGTCAACAACAGAAAGGGCATTTCCACATATGTAGAAATTAAGGGAATACTTTAAATAATTAATGGGTTAAAGAAGAAATCCAAAATAAAGTTGGAAAATACCTTGAGACCAATGAAAGTGAAGTCACAAAATACCAAATTTAGAGTTTTAGTAAAGCAGTGATTATGATCAAATGCCTATGTTTAAAAAGTAGAAATATCACAGATCAATAACCTCAACTTCCACTTTAAGACTAGAAAAAGAATACCAGAGTATATCAAACCAAAATCAAGCAGAAAGAACAAAATAATAAATACTAGAGTAGAATGATGAACTAGAGCACAAAAACATTTATAGGGAAACAATAAAAACAAGAGCTGGATCTTTGGAAAGACAGAATCAACAAACCTATAAATAGGTTGACTAAGAAAGAGAAAACAAGAAAATGAAAGATGAAAGAAAGGACATAACTACCAACGAACCAGCATTTAAAAGATTATGTAAAGATCACTATGAAGAACTGTATAGTGACAAATTAGATAACTCGAACAAGTGATCAAATTAATAAAAAAAAATCAAAGCTGATAAGACAGAACAGATAACCTGAATTGATCTATAACAAGTCAAGTCTTTTGAATCAATAGTCAAAAAACAACCCACAAAGAAAAGTACACACCCAGATACTTTCAATGGTACAGTTCACAAACATTTAGAGAAGAGTTAATACTGATTCACCCTGAGTACTTCAAAAAATGAAAGAGGAAGAAATACTTTCCAACTTATTGCATGAGGGCAGTAAAACCAAAAGTAGACAAAAACATGAGAATAAAAGAAAAGTATAAACCAATATATATTATGACGTTAGACTCAACTATCCTTGACCAAATCCTAGCAAGGCTAATATAGCAACATAAAAATGAATTAAACACCACAACCAAGCTGGATTTGCCCCAGGAATGCAACGTTGGTTTTACATTCCTGAATCAATTAATGTAATATCATCCAAACCAGACTCTGATAGGGCAGAGGTGTTGGAATTACCATACTGCAAATTAAAAGCAACTATGATTAATGTTCTAAGCACTCTAATGGAGAAGCTAAAGAACACATGAGAAGCAATGCCTAGTAGAAGCAGAGAGATGGAAATACTGCGAGTTTAACAATACCAGCGTTCAAAACCACTATAACTAAAACTATGATGGACTCAGTGTTAGACTGGACACAGCTAAGGAGGATTCTCTGATTTTTCAGATATGTCCAGTAAAACATGCAAAACTGAAAAGAAAGAGAAAAGACTGATCACAGAACATAATCTCAATATTCCCAAATGTTTGGACAACTAAAAAAGGTCTAATAAAAGCATAAGAGGAAAATAGGAAGGAAAAACAGAGATGTAAGAAATATGTGAAGGAATCATAATTGAGAATTTTTCTCAAATTAATGCCAGTTGCAAAACCACAGAAACCTCAGACTAAAAGCTGAAATACTACATCTAAGAACAACATGGTCAAGTGGTGGAAAATCAAAGAGAAGCCAGGGAGAGGGGAAGCATCTTACCGATTGTGGAGCAAAGATGAGCATTAATCTTACACAGCATGAGGAATCATGCACCCAAGGAGTGAAGTGAAACACTTAAAATATGGAGAGGAGAAAAGCCCACAAACCTAGAAGTATGTACATTGTCTTACAAAATGATCCTTTGAGAGAGCAGCCATGCCGCAGCAGCATGACCAGAGAGCAGCTATGTTCACCTCCAGCCAGCTCTGTATGGGGGATTCTGCAAACCGTCTGCATCAAACTGCTGTCCCCTAGCCAGCTCTGCGGCTTGGTTCCCCTTAGCACAGGGCCACACAGGTGACAAACAACCAATGCCCTGGTCTTAGATGATGACAACACCCAGGGAAGAAAGTAGGCCCCAAACAGCAACTTCAGGAAAAATAACCAAAGGGCCAGCAGCACTTGCCCCAAGAAAAAGCATGGCTGTTGTAAACTGCAAAAACAAGATGGAAAACAAAAACAAAAACAAAAAAAAAACAGTGTGGGGTTTTATTCTGATAGTAATTTCTTCATATTAGGATAGAATTGGTAAAGCAATCCAGTGCAGTACTCATCATATTGCTAGAGGGAATTCCATCGGGCACCATTTTGGTCTATTGTGTGGGACTGAGCTACAGAACAATTACGCTACAGCTTTGCTCCAGGACTTTCAGAGTTACCCGAAACCAGGGCCTGGATGAGAGGCAGCCAATGGAGACAGAAACAGAGAGGGTGGAGAAGAGTCATAGACTCCATGAGAAGTTCAAGCTCAAGTAAGAAGGAATACAGGGGCCTACACTCAGTGGTGGCCGGCCAGGCCCAGCAGGTGTGGCTTTCAGAGGTGGCTGGATCAGAGGGTGATGGCGTCGAGGCCAGTGCTCTGCTAAAGCTCCTACCCTGCTCCCTACATCTAGGGAGACCAGGGATCTGACTGCTTCCCTCTTACCAATGTAGGGGAGGATGCGCCTCAGCGCGGACAATTGGGCAGAGAGGACTGCAACTTGCTGGATTCCATGACTGTACATCCTGGAAGAATCCACTCATTTGAAAATATAGAGAAACTTTTTCTTCCTTGGACACATTTTCCTCCTATACTGTTTTGTGTGTGTGAGTGTGTGTGTGTGGTTAAGTGTTTTTAAATTTTTCCTTTTTTTCCCTAATTTTTCTCCTTTTTTCACTTTTTTCCTTTAGTTTACTGTTCTTTCTCCTTTTTTTTGTTTTTCTGTTACTTTTATCTAATACTACTAATTTACTTTTACTTATTTTTTTTGTTTGTTTGTTTTGTTTTGCTTTGCTTTGTTTTTTTTGCGACAGGGTCTCACTATGTAGTTGAGACTGACCTGGAACTCACTATGTAGCCCAGGCTGGTCTCAAGCTCACAGTGATCCTCCTGCCTCAGCCTCTCTAGTGCTGGGATTACAGGAGTGCACCACCACTCCCAGCTACTTTTACTTCTTAATAAGATACTTTATTTCACTTTTCTCACCTATTCATCTCCTATTGCTTAACTTTTCAAATTTTACTTTATTCATTCTCCTGTTCCCCACACCTCTATGCTTACTGCATAACCATTATGCTTTATAAATCTGTAGATAATTAGTTAATTCTGTTATTGCTGTTGAATACTGTTTTATTGTTAGTGGAGATGAAGTTGTTCCATTTAGTAGATATTTGCTATAGGTCAATATTCGGTTTGTCTTAGTGTTTATTCAATAACTAATCTCTTTTCATGGTAAAGAGTGCAACAGTATTGGTTCTTAAGGTATGTCGATACCTTAATTAATAATTGTCTTCGACAATTATTGTTGGTGTATTACTATAGGCAAAGTGACATAGTTGTTGTAATCAATTGATATTCTGTATGTGCCAATATCTGATCACCTTGCTGCCATTAACAGCACTGTGACCCATTCCTGGAGACCTGGGTACTGAGCCAAATACACTGAAGCCTCCCCTCCTAAACAAGTGGAGGTAGGGGAACCTAGGACAAAGACAAAAGCCTATAGTTAGCCATACTTAGAGTGCATCAATAAAAAGCAACACTAACTAAAGAAGTCTCCATATTAGCCATAAAGTCACCATGAGGACCTCAGCACAGATAATAAACAAACAAAAAACACGAGAGGGCAAGACAACAATATGCCTCCAAAAACTCCCAACTTCCCCCAAAGCCAATCCCTTGACATTGACGGTGAGGAAATCAAAGTTACTCAGCCAAATTAATTGAAAGGCTAACAAAGGAGATAACAAAACAGATGCATAAATTGCTTGGGGAATTCAAAGAAGAGATAAAAATTACATGATCATCTTAATAGACACAGAAAAAGTCTTTGTCAAAATCCAGCATCTACTCATGATAAAAACACTGAAGAAAATAAGTGTAGAGCAACTTCATCTCAACTGATAAAAGCCATTTATGGCAAACTCACTGCCAAAATCTTTTTTTTTTTTTTTTTGGTACCGGGGATGGAACTCGGATCCTTGTTGCTTGCAAGGCAAGCACCAAACCACTGAGCTAAATCCCTGGCCCCAAAATCATACTGAATGAGGAAAAATTAAAAGCTTTCCCTCTAACATCAGGAAGAAAGTAAAGATGTCTAAGTACCACTCCTGTTTAACATGGTCTACAGAACATTAGCCAGAGCAATCAGGCAAGAAAAAGAAACAAAACAGTTATGTACTGGACAGGAAAACCTCAAATAATCATTATTTGCAGATAACATGGACTTCTACATAGAAGATCCAAAAAATTTCACCAAAAGATTTGTAAAATTAAAAACCAAATTTAGGAATGTAGCAGGACACAAAATCAACACACAAAAATCGATAGTGATCCTGAACACCAATAATGAACACACTGAGTAAGAAAGAAAGTAGGCAAACAGTACTATTCACAATAGCATCAGGAAAAATTAAATATTTAGGAATCGACCTAACCAAGGAAGTGAGAGACCTCTACAAAAAGAGAACTACAGCACTTTGAAAAAGGAGATTGAAGAGAACATAAAAAGTCACTCGATGTCCCTCTAGCTATTGTGTGAACCCAATAGATAGTGGTCAGTGCGGAGCGTCTTTATCTTTGCCCACTCTGAGGTCCTGATCTTCTGGCACCCCATGTACTTTGAAATTACCCCAGTCTTTATTGCTTTTCTTTCTTTAGCCCTCACAATCCCCTTCTCTAGGCAGTCGGAGGACTGATCACTCCCCAATAAGTACAGTAAGTAGTTCCTTAGGGGTTGGAGGGGTGAAATTGAAGCTTGTGGGTACTATTAGGTAAAGGGTTGGAACTTTCTTTGCAAGTTGCTGAAAATGGCCTTATAGTAACTGAAGTGATGATCACACATATCCGCAAATATACAAAAAAGCCATTGGACTGTATTTGCATACTTGCTATGCTAGAACCAAGCACGGGATGCTCTAAGAGTGGATGAGAGGGTTAAGACAAGCTTCGTGGAGAAAGTGATGCTTGAAATGGACCCTAAAATATAGATCTAAATTGGCACATTGAAAAGAAAGATAGAGAATTAGAATATAAAAGAACAAAGGAAGAAGGGTATTGATACCCGGAGAACAACATGAAAAGATTTGGGGGAAAGCAGTAGCAGCAGAAGTCTGGACTTCCGAGTAAGGTGTGAGTCTGAGTGCAACGGTAATGACACATGAGGGTTTGGCAAAGACCGGCACAGGCCCTTATGTGATGCACACAGAGCTCACCACAGACTCATAGCGTAACACATAACAGGATGCCACGAACACCGCCATGTGCGGATCCTTACTTAACATTACAGTATGCATTAACCAGAAATCAGACAGTGGTAGCAGTGCCTGTCAGAGAAATACTGAACCAGTCAGGTCATGCAACTCAGGCGTAGAATTGGCTGGGGGGAACAATCACACTCACTAGATTGTGCAACATTCCTAATCTGTCCATAGAAGGAGCTTGCCAGGCCAAATCGAAACAAGCAAACAAACAACTCCTTTTTAAACAAGAACCATGGATGGTCCCCACATTTCAGAGACTGGATACAGAAAACACTGTTTTGTTTTGTGTTCTGGTTTTTTTTTTTTTGCATACTTTAAATCTGATGTGGTTTCTTCTTGAAGCAACATCACCTGGAGTTACCTGTCCTCCAGAAAGAGGGGAACAAGAGTCGTTGAACTCCCAACAGCTTTAATCCAGAAGTCCCACCTCATTTCTGTTTCTGGTCCGAACAAGTCATGAGGTATAATCCAGCCAAAGGAGGCTGGGATCATACAGGAGCACAGGGGATATTTAGTGAGTACTCTCGCTTATTACACATGTCCAATGAGGGGCATGAGGCTACAGGCTGGCAGGACTCAGCCTTGAATTGGCACTAAACCAGTAACATTAGAATAATGAAGCAGAGACATGACTCTGAGGAATCGGGGTGATAAAAAGAAGGGTGTAAGGAAGAAAAGCCAAGGCAGCTGTCTGACAAGCTCTACTTGGAATATCTAGCTTAGGAATTATGCAGGCCACTGAATTCCTCTGTCTCCTATAGGGAAGCCTACCAGAGAATGGGCTTGATAAGATAAGTAGGTAATACTGTGAAAGAATGGAGATTCTTTGTGTCAATGATCTGGTAAAGGAGACAGAAACTCCTAACAAAGAGTAAAATAGAGGCAGATGGGGAAGGGATGGGGGTAGAGAGGGAGGGGATAAGAATGATCAAGATATATTTTATATATGTCCCATTTCCTCCAAACGAATGCAAATACCATGCACTGCAAACACACCAAGAAAAGGAGGACAAATGGAGATGGAATTCATTCATCCTGACTCCTCTTGTTTCTCACTCTTGCAAATAACTGGAGAAATAAAAGCACTGTATTCAGCTATCTGTGCCTCCTTTCTGTCCCACAGTTCACTGGAGTTGTCCAGCTGCTTTTTCCTTCAAGGAGAGAATATAGAGTCAGAAGACAGGGCATCTATATAGACTTAACATAAAAGAAGTGTTCGACGCCCACAGCGACAATGAATACAGGTACAAGATGACTTTATTGAGGAAACCGGACCTTCCATCCACAGCAGGACTCCCTGGGGTACTCACCCCATCTGAGCTTCCTCCTCTCCCCTTCAGAGAATACAATACATCAAAACTGGCACTGATTACAGCCCTGGAAAGCCAGGCTGGGCAAGAAGAATGAAAGGGCTACCGTTGCCAGTTCCGCCTCCTTTCAGAGCACAGGCTGCCTCCTCTAACAATTCAGCAGCACCAAAAATCGGTCCTCGGGCCATCACCTCTGCCCAGCCAGTGGAGAAAGCTTGATGGCAGCCAACAACTTGTTTCCTGTGGCTTCAGTCAAACCCAAGTGAACTGTGGGGTTTATCTTCCTGGTCATAAAAGGGCAGCTATCTCATTTGGTGGTAATACCCTTTCTGTGAATTCAACTAAAATTTTAGTTTCCTTTTCTAGCTTTTAAACACTTTGGAGTCATTAGCTAGAATTCACCACGGTTCTACTTTTACCCAAACCATCGGGTGACAGGCTGTCAGCAGTGACAGCTGGATTCCTGGCCCACTGGACCCTTTTTACAACTGGGGCACATACTTCTGAAATCTTGATTTGCAGAAAATAGCTCTCTACCTCTGGAGCTACTACTTCTGCAATTACCTGTCTCTGACATAGGGCTGTATCTGTCTCAAAAATAAAGATTCTGTCTTACAACTCTGTATCTACAAGATCATTCACTCCTGGCAACACAGGCTTAGGGCAGAGCCAACTGTACCACTGTGCACCTACCTTCAGATGCATGGTACATTGTATTAAATGAATGAATGAGTAAAATCAGATCATAAGTGTAAAACATAGTTTCTGTACTCCAGGAGATTAAGATATTATTGGTGAGGCAAGATGACCATACAAATAAACAGTGCCATAGGAGGATACAACTGTATACTTTATAGCTGATTAAATATTAAGTACACAAAAGAAATTCAGAGGCAGGAGAGATGACATGGACCAGAGTGATCGAAGAAAGTTGTATGGATGATATGAACTTTAACTCACACAGATGGCAACCAAGGAAAAAGAAGGAGGATGTACCGGGCAAAGAAATAGCACCAGGGGAGTAAAGAGAAAAGATGATAAAAATTCTTATGAGGACTGTAGGAAGATAGAGGGACAGTGGAAAATAAGGGTGGAGAAATAAAGTTGAATCAAACAGCTTTGGTAAATTTTGCTGTGCTGGGACAAAATACTTAACAGGTGCATCTTTAAAGGGGAGAGGTTTAATTTGTCTCATGACTTCAGAGAGTTCAGTCCATTGTTGACTGGCTACAAGGCAGAATAAAAGGGCAGAGGAAAACTGCTCAATTCATGGTAACCAGGAAGCAGAGAGTAGGGGAAGAACCGAGGAAAGCTACACCCTTCAAAGGCATGCCTGCAGTGACCAACCAGAAGGTGGGGCCTTCTCCCACCAGGTCCCGACTCCTAACAGTACGTTCAACTGTGAATTCCACCAACCAGTCTACTGATGTTGCTCCCATCGTATGAGTCTTTGGGGAACATTTCATATTTAAACCATAAGACAAACCACGGAAGATTATTGGAGTACATACTATTGAGAAGAGGAACCTCTGAGGCTTGTAAAATATGGAAATTATAGAACTAAAGCTAACTATTTAAATGTTTTATAGATTGGGAGAAGAAAAGATTGGCCATTTCTTATATCTTTAGCATTATCAACGATCATTCTGTAAGTCAAGTATTGTTATCCTGTGTTGGTAATTCTCTGTACACATCGTGTTATTTCCTATCTCCATGTCACTGCTAGAACTTCTCCTCTGCCTAGAAACCTCTCTCTCTCTCTGTCTCTCTCTCTCTCTCTCTCTCACACACACACACACACACACACACACACACACACACACATTCCCCAACTGTCCTCTATTACTTATCTGTTAAGATTTTGCATAATCACCCGTCTGTTAATCCAGTCAATATTTTTCACTATCTATGGGGAATCAAATACTCTATTTACAAGTGGGGAAACAGCATCAAACTAAGTAGGCAAGATCTCAATCTTCAGAGAACTGACATTCTGTGTGAACAGCCAACAAAACAAGAAAGTAAATCAGTAAAGAAGGCTTGGGAAGGTCTACAATAAATGTCATAAAAGGAATGAGTAGGAAAAAGTGGGAAAACATATAGCTTTGTGGGGATGGGTTCTGTGGTACACCACAAATGCTCTAGCAGGTGTTTTTTTTTTTCTAGATGCATGGATAGCCTCCATTTCCTATCCAGATGTGAACATGCTGGCCAATGGAACGTGGGCAGACATGGTGGGTTAGAAATTTGAAGATATGGATGTTTCCTCCATTCTTCCATTGGATGAAGGCAACAATGAAGCCCAAGGGGATGACTAAGCCACAAATTGGGTCCTTGAATCTCTACATTATGACAGCCACTTGCCATTCAGGAATAGTCATCCAGTACTATGTTATATGTAAAACAAACCCTGTTGTACTTAAGCCATTATACACCTACACTATGGCCTAACCTACCCTAACATACACAGGCTACTTTAGCTAGAGTGGTAAGGAAAGTTCTCTTCAAGGAGATGGCACTGATGAGAATAAAGAATGAGAAGAGACCAAGTCATAACCAGGATAACTGTGGCAGAGTGGATAGCAAGGAAAGAGTGTAGCATGTTGGGGGGTGGAGGGTGGGACCACTGCCAGTGTGGACAGAGAACGGTGCTTGGGTAAGAATGAAATTAGGTGACCTTAAAGAAGTATGTAAGAGCTAGATCGTACCCAGCCATCTGCCATCGTCTACTCCAGGAAGCCATTATCTTGGTCCACACTTTGGTGATCAGTGTGGTGAGCACTTTGGAGATGCCCTGATAACCAATGGTCTACATCTGTCATTGCCCTTTCATCACCTTATCATTATCTGCTTATGTGTGGATAAGTACCATTAACAAGCTTTTGGTTGCAAACAATTTACTCATATTTGGGTCTTCCTCATACATATCAATATGTACAAGTTTCTGGTATAAATGAGAGAACAAAATAATGGTACTGTAGGTCTCCGTGTGACAGTGGACAGGCCTGTTAGGGAGTCAAGAAGGATTCTGAGAGACAATTCATCTACATAAATAGTACTGGGATTTTTTATTTTTACCAGTGTGATGTGACCTCCTTTCAGGAAGTCCTTCCCTCCTCCAACCTAGCCCTCCTTCAGATTCTTTCCAAGGATGACCCATTTCTAACTAAGATTTCTTCCAGATAACAGGTTGTGGGGAGCCTTCATTAAGGAGGAAAGTTTCTCCTTCAATGAAAATGACTGGAAACTGTGAAAAGACAGTTTGAAGCTGAGGCCCCCTGCCAATACAATGACCCAGTTAGGAACCAAAACAAAGAATAGATAAATCAGGGGAATACAAGTCTCCCCATCATCCCCCTCCTTCCATCTCTTATTCGCTGCCGTAGTTTCTGTGAAGTTTTAAACATGATGAGCTAGTTCCATTCCCCAGAATTGGAAAATGTCAACCCCTACCTCAAAGGTTCTTCCTAGAGAAAGAGATATAATTTTATTCACTGTATAATGATGTGAGTTTTGATTCTTTGCTCTCAAAGGCAGTCTCCTTCCAGGGTCTCGCATATCTCCTGCACTCACCTCAGAAAACCCACCTTTCCTGTTGGCGTCAACAATTAAAACAACTCAGCAAGGATTTTTACCTGTTAACTCCAGGGACGAGTTTGGCATTAAAAGTGACAACAGAGTGATGGTACAGTGGGGAAAAGGAAACTATATTCATTAAGGAAGTGATTTTTAAATATTCCTTCTCAATTATTCCCTGATGACAAAGAAGAATGAAAGAATACTGTGTCGGTCAGCTGTTACTGAGTACCTGAGAGAATTCACTTAGAGCTTGGTTTTGGATCATGGCGTCAGAGATTTCAGGTCATGGTTGCTTGACCCTGTTGATTTGGGCCTGTGGTGGCTCAGTACAACATGGTGGGAGTGCATGAAAGAGGACTCATAGAAGCTAGGAAGCAAAGAGAGAGGGCGGCGGAGGGAGAGAGAGAAGACAAGGTCCCATTACTGCCTTCAAGTCCACATCCCCAGTGACCTAATTTGTTCCACTAAGCTCCACTTCCTAAAGATTCTGCCACCTTCTAGAAGCCTCACAGGCTGAACCTCAAGACATTTAAGATCTAAACTGTAACAAAACCTCTTGAGGCCTGAGGTCAGAGCTTGCAGCAGACAGAGGCAAGCATGAAATACTTTGAAGCCTCTTATTTTATCTTAAAATTGTTGCATTTTTAATCACACGTACAGTACTCCATGTTTGTATTGGAATAAAAATATTCTGTCTACCAAATGCCTGAGTAATACTGACAAGACAACATTAATTTTATCATGTGTCTTCGAGTACAACAGCTCCTAAAGACTATCATTGCCCACTTGAGAGCATGAGGACCCCTAATTTAGAGACTTGCCTTCAGGGTACACATTCCTACACATTGAAAACTGTCATGTGCAGGGGTTGACTCTGCCTGCCATGAGTTTGGATGAGACAGCACAAGAGCAGACTTCCACACTCTTGTATTTCAGAGCAAACTTCATTGATCACCTTTAGAAGGCTGTCAGAAGTGCTGGAAGTAGGCAAGAAAAGAATTCAACACCCCACTTGTCTATGGTCATCCGTGGTTAAGCAAAAGTTCACGTAGGTGTTACTGTTTATTATAACCAATGGGTAAGAGAAGAAGGTAGAAGCATTTGAAAAGGTTAGCAGATTGTTCACAGAGGCTCTTACCTCAATGTGCTCCAAGTTCTTATGGGTCTCGTTCATTTCTCCCAGCCAGTTGCCCTGTTTATCTCCTCCTTCTCACCTTCGGCTCACCAGAATGGGAGGCAACTAGTCACCCTCACCTACCCTGAGATTTCTGTGTGTGACAGACCAGGAGATAAGCGTAGCTTTGAATATTTCCCCCAACTAAAACATGATTTTACTTTTCTGTTGCTCTAGCAAATTGTCATTTTCATTGCAAAAAATATGATTCAACCTATATTTTTGCTGTCTTCTTGGTGCTCTTAGCAAATGAAAGCCTGAAGGCACTGTGGTAGGACTGCACACTATAGGAAATAATCTAAAGGGAAATAGAACAGACAATTTCTTTTCCTCTGTTTTGGCTACATTGAGGGGACATGGTGGAGACAGAAGAGAAAGAGGGACAGGACACAAAAAGCAAAGAGAAGACAGGTTAAAAGGGCAGGGATGAAAACAAGCTGTAGTCACACTGTAGAGAGGGTGAAAGACTAACTGGCTGGCATCCACACTCTACTGGGAATTAAATACTTAATAGACTGCAGGGTGATTTTTCTCCATGTGGAAACTGAAATGGACTCACATCCTCTACAGACCTTTTCATCCCCTTATCTCACTTCCTAATGGCACAGCCTTGAGTCTGACACATTAATAGTTCTAATAATCCCTACCCAGTAACTGGGGAATTTATATGTAATTGAGTGTTCATATTTACAATATTTTTAACCAAGACACTATCTCTCCACAGATAAATTCAGTATTTCATAATTTCTTTTCTTTTTTGACCAGATTTTCCTCCCAGTATTTTTACTTTCAGTATTTTGGTCAGTCTGTCAACTCTCAGGCTCAACTTTCAGGACTTTTCTAGAAAGCACCACCAAGGAGGGCTTCTTTGGTATTTCATGCATTCAGAAACACTGCGAATAATGCTTCTGCCCCCAAAATATGTTTTTTTATGTCATTAAAAAATCGCAAAAGTGATTTTGATTTCTCAGTAGTATTGCATCAATTTTACCCTGAGATCTACCACTCAAGATTTTCTACTTTGTTCTCACTTTAAGTATGGAAAGTTGGAAGCTCCTGTAGGTTGTAGACTTTCGATAGCCAACTTACACAATGATCGGTCCATTATCTCATTCCCTAAAAAGGTTTCCAAGGTGCCTGACAGAACACCAATGTTCCAAGGAAGCCTGCTTTATTTTAAAATCATGTTCTTGCTTTGAAACTCCTTAACAATAGTGTCCATTTCTGACTTAGCTTTCTGCCTTTGTAGGGCATGGCGGAGAATCTAACACTGGGTCCTGTAATATATTTTGATGATTACAAGAATAATAAATCAATGCAAAAAAACATTGAATTTGTCATAGTGCCACAAAATGATTGTTAATGTTATCCATGATTTAGAGGAGTTGTGAGGCTTTTTTTTCTTTTTTTCTGTACTAAGGATCGAACTCGGCCTTGGGCTTGCAAGGCAGGTGGGGCACCACTGAGCTATATCCCCAACCCAAGACTTCTGTATACTTTCAACCTCATGGGGGATGTTCCTTAAAATATGCTTAGTTTCATCTTCAATGTATTAAGCTAAAATTTTGTTGCAGTTGTTTTTTTGAGGGTCTTGCTCTATAGTGCATGTGGGCCTTAAATTTCCTATGTAGACCAGGCTGGCCTTGCTAGCATCATCCTCCTGCCTCAGCCTCCTGGGTGCTGGGATTATAGGCATGCACCATCATATGCAGCTTCAAGCTAAATATTTTTAAACTATATTTCATCACATATCTTCCCTTGAATGAAACTGTTGCCATAACTTTAGGCTCCTTCATGCAGTTGGAGGCTCACCATTAAATTGGCTTTACAAGCCAATCACCAAGAGGTATAAAGTTACCATGATTAGCTTAGATCAATTAGGGCTCATTACTGGAGTAATCATTAGTGCTACACAATGGCAGAAGGGTGGCTATGAATGTTGAAGAGATTATCTCAAAAGCCACTACAGATGCACAGAGAAATATCTGCTTTATCAGCACAGTGGCCTTCTGTGTGGCACACATGTTTGTGAAGCACCAACCAGAGACATGAAAACCCAGGATGTCAGGAGTGGCAGGAACTTTGGAGAGGTCCAGCTGCCTCATAATGGCAGCTTTCTGCTGCCATCAATGCAGGATAAATGGCTGCCATCCATGAAGAAGGCCTTCATTATACCTGAGGGAGCCTCATTTAAAGTTGCTTGGCCTTCAATTCCTCTTCCTGCCTTTGCGCTATTCTCTATCAGCCACCTTGCCACCCCCAGACTCTGTCCTGTTTTCATTTCCCAAGAGCAATCATTGCTTGGCTGGAGAGATTTAAGCTTTCTGATTAATAGTCTAGCATTTAGATCACATCCCTTTGCTTCCGCTCTCATCTTGTGTTTCTGTGTCAGTAGCCACTTTTCTGCCCTGACCCAACCTCCTAACCTCCTGTTGTGATGCGTTGTCCAGTACCGTTCAGTCATTCCTCGGTATCTTCATGGGGACTGGTTCAAAGGCCAACCCCACTCTACACCAAACTCAAGGATGTTCAAGCCTTGAGTTGAAATGGCACAGTATTTGAACATAATATACACACATCAATCTGTACTGCAAATCGTCTCTAGATTACTTATAATGCCTAATACAGTATGAAATACATTTTATGGAAATCACTGCTACACCATGTTGTTGAGGATATAATTACAAGGGTGAAAGTCTATACATATGTAGTACAGGCACAATTTTTCCCAGTGTTTGTTTTTGGTCCACATTCATTTGAATACACAGATATGGAACTCACAAATATGGAGGACCAACTTTACTTGCTCCAGGATTATGCTCTTTGCTTCTTCCTTTCCCTGGGTCAACTATCAGGGCCACAAATCTCCTCTCAGAGCCTACAAGCCCATTTGCTGACCAACCTCAAAATCAACTGCTTGTCTTCTCTGCTCTGTTTGTCTGCCTCTTCTGCTCTGAATTCTCCATTTTAAGCCACCAACATGGCGGGTAGAACTGCCTTGCCGTCTTGCACTCCCTCTACCAACTCTTTTCCTTAGCAGAGAATCACTGGCCAGCCTACTTCCTGCTCCTACTTGGAAACTCAGTGCTAGTTCCTGTCATCTTCCTACCAGCTCTGGCACACATTTTGTAAGGTGTTTGCTCCCATTCTTAATGGGATCGGTATACTTATTAGCAAATTATTTCCAAAGACATGCCATAATTAGGAAGGGCAAAATCATCTTACCAGAACAAAGTTTTTATAGACCCTCCAAGCTTAGAAAAATCTCACAAGATGGCTTAGTTTGAACTTCTAAACTCCTTCTGTGCTTAGCTTTGCCATTCTGTCATCAGTTTTTGTGTAAATCTTTTCTCCCTCTTACAGTTTAGTGACTGTAAGTTCAAAGAGAATTGGGATTCTGTTATGCATATTCACGATTCAGAAGGTTTTCTTGAATATACTGCTAAACATTAACTAATTTCCTGCTGGGTTGAATGAATCAGATGAACAGACTCAAGTAGAGGAAATTCAGCTGGTCAGTGGCAGTATGGGGGCTAT
>NW_022900922.1:24849335-24862019 GCF_012274545.1 Fukomys damarensis
ATGAAAACAAACAGTTATGTATATTTTATATTACCATCCTTCAAAGTATATTAAAGGATTTTACAAATGACTTCTACTTTATTATTTACATTCCAGTGCGAGAGAGATTATTAAAGCAAGCGAAGTATAGCTTGGCTCTCCATGGTTTTAATCAGCTGTGATTAGAAAATATTTGGGTGGAAAATTACATCTGAAGTGAAAATGTATACCTTTTTTTCTTATAATAATTCCCTAAATAATACAGTATAACAACTATTACATAGACTTTGTATTACATTAGGTATTATAACTAACTAGAGGTGCTTCAAAGTACACAGAAAGAGGTACATAGGTTCTATGAAGTAGGTTTTATGTAAGGGACATGAACATCCCAGATTTTAGTAACCACAGGAGCCAATTCTTTATGGGTATCCAGGGATGAATATATCTTATTTTAAAAGATTACTGAAATTAAAAAATAATAAAGTCACCTCATCACATGCTACACTAATTTCCTACTCTTCTTATGGGCTTTTTTAGACCAGTAGTTAAATTTCCTGATCCCCACTCCAAGGCAAAGAAAGTGCTGTTGGCTTTGTCAATAGCAAAGAAAACATGGGTAACTACTTTGCAGGCAGTTCATGTGTTCATCTTCAGCATCTATTATGAATCTATTATGAATCAAGCTATACTTGGCATATCTGTGAAAGAGTGTGTGAAGCTTTCTTGCAGAACAAAAAACAATAACACCCATATTCATGGATTGTGTTATTCTGGGATAACCATATGTGACTAGTGTGTCTTCAAAATATTTTATTCTGTTGATATATATAAGGTTTGAAAATGTTGTTTTCTCGGCCTCTGATGTTCAAGAAGGCTAAAGAGCTGGCAGCCTGGATTGTTTTTCTTTTCTTATTCATATGCAAAAAGTTATATCAGAAACAACCTTCCAACAGAACATGTTAATTGTGTCTTCAAAAGCAAAATGTGTGCTTTGTATTTTAGGACCATAAAAAGCCTCAGTCTTTAACTGAAAGAGGTTGGTTATAAATTATCAACCCAATAGAACTTGACTGGTGCCCAGTTACTGAGTGTTTTCAGTAGTACCATGGAATTGAATGTGGTTTGGTTTGGTTTTGGTTTTTGTCTCTGGACTAGATCCAGCATACCAACATAAGGATATGTGCATGCTAGAGAGATGCAGTTATATTTCATCTATTAATTATACCCTAAGAAGCTACAGAAAAGATTTACATCAGCTTACACAGGCTTAGAGTGTCAGATAAAGAAATAAACAACAGATGAAATAAGTGAGAAAAGTGAAGTCAGAGGAAAATGAGAGCAATACGTAAAGTTTAATTCAAGATGCAAAGTCTTAAATCAGTGCTAAGATTATTTTCCCTAAGAGATGTACTCAGGTGTATCATATTTTTGGAGATGATTCAAAGTAGACAGATCTGGATTTTAAGCCAGGGAACTTACTATAAGGCTAACATTTACATTTCAAACGTGTATTTCAGTTTAGAAAACAATCCATCACCATTCCTTTAAATAGCAAGGGTTTTAAAATACATTCAAGTTATCACAGGTGAAACTTCAGACTCTCTACATATGGCACTTTAAGTCTTCTCTGCAGTGAGAATCATAAATAAACATTCTCGTGGTGATGTTCTCTGGATTGTCAGCTCCCTGAAGTCAGCCTGCCTAACCTGTTTGCCCCTGGCTTAACACCTGGAGCATAGTTGACATCCATAAGAGTTCTTGAATTTTGCTTGAAAAAAGAATGAACACATTTTTTATTGACTTCTGAACTCATCACCTACAGTCCAGAAAAGGTGCAGAATCTCTCACGTATTTTAGTACAGCAAAACGGTCACTTGAGCAGGCTACTTGAGGCTGCTGAACTGAGGCCATAGATAACTCAGCAGTGATTTACAAACACCAGAGTATGGGTGAGAGACCAGGGAGATGGGACAAGAGGAAGACAGAGAGCTAACACAGCTGGTTCTGTATAAGAACAATGCAAGCGTAGGTATGCACAACAAACTATAGTCATGCCATGGCCAGAGATGGGCTAAGGCAGGCAAGAGGACTTCCCTTTGTGACTTTTTCGTATTTATCCCTCCAGAAGCAATACTCTGTGGAGTTCCCTTCCCTTCAAGACTGCCTTTGACATTCATTTAATCATAAATGTTAAAGGACTGTTGCCAGAGAATGATGAACCAACCCCTTACTCAGAAACTCCAGGACATCTCAATTCTGAAACCTTCCAAGTACTACCCTGGCCTATATTAGTCTTTTTTTTTAACAGAACCACTTGTTATTCCTTAGTCTATGTATCTTTGTGTGTGTGTGTGTGTGTGTGTGTGTGTGTGTGTGCATAGATGGCTAATGAAAATCAATCTCATTCAACAAAGAAAGATTTCATTTCGTATTTTTACAAAATCAATATAAATTCTAACTTTGAGTCTTATCTTTAAAACTGCTTGGAGCTACCCTTCAGAGGTAGTTCTTATGACATTTTGAAAAGAATGTGATTGGAAAGCACGAAAGTTTTACTTTTAAATAACCAGCATGATATCAATCCACTTCTTACTTTTCATATAAAATCTTTAGATGGCTAAATCCAAAGAAATTTGTGCTTTTAAATCTTTTTTCCTGCTTGAAGTTTGGGTGTGTTTTTTTTTTTGTAATTTCTTTTTGCATTTATAGCTGGATAATGAAGCACTACAAAAACATATAAAACACAAGCTGTCTCATATTTTGTTGGGTGATAAATTGCTCAATTAAAAACAGGTTATGTTACATGCCCTTGGTACCCAGCACTGAAATCGTATTGTTCAGAATAGTCCATGTCACCCTAAATAATTTCACATGCATCTGTTGTATTAGTAAGTGCTGATTAAACATGCACTTTGTGGAGTGACTTTACATAAGATAATTTTGCAGCTTCCTGGACTATTTATGTAACACTTAGGGATCTGTGGGTCACAAATCCTACTATAAACTTTTCTTCCTAAAATTATTAATAGAAACTGAAATCCCTCTCGAATAGTGTCTTTCCAAATGTGCTTAGAAAAATATTCTAGTCCAAGTATAAAAACAAACAAAAATGTATTATTAAAATTAACCATGTTATTTATTTAGTTCCCAGAAGACTGAGAAGCCAACAGAAATGTTCATTATCAGAAAGCAGTCCCCTTGTTTAATTGGTGCTCCACACGGTCCCCTTGGAAATTCATCCAGTCCATGAGAATGTTAGTCAATATGAAGGTGGTGGATGGCCAAGTTGCTCCGTTAGCTGGAGGCTATAGCCTTGCCCAAGAGTTCTGTGTGGTTCAATATATCACATGTACTGATCCCATCTGTTGTTGAAGGGCTCCTTCCTGCCATTCCCATGCTTCCGTGTCAAATGGAACTCAAACCTCCAACCTGTAGCATTAGTTGTTTCAGGAGTGGTCATAGTTCCTTCCTTCTTCTGTTTTCCACATGATGTCAAACCACCACGGCAGTCCAACATTCAGGTAGATCATTCACTACCTGCTCTTGCAAAGGTAGTGCTGTAGCTTTAGACACATTCCTCAGCCACTCTGGATGTTGCTTTCTTTCTTGAAGAGAAAATAAACCAGCATTTTTCAGGACATCGTGTCTATGAAATGAAAAAAGACCTAAATGGAATAAGCTGATAACTCTTGACTGTTAATCCATAGCAAAATACTAAAATTTCTAAGAAGTCCCACCACAGAGAAACTTATGTGGCTTTTTTCATTTGGTGTCCCTCAAATTATTTGATCTTAGAATCTTTTTCCTGTTGATATCTTGCCATGATACAGTAAGTAAACTTTAAAAGACTTTTCTAACTAAAATGGACACTGATCTTAGTCTCTTTTTTATCACAAAGGATTTGAACACCTAGGTCTCAGATCAGCTAAACTAAATAACCATGGAGTCAACAGTTTAAGAAAATGTTGCTTGAACTTGGGCAATTTATCTGCCCACCAGACACATAGTTCGTGGCATTTAACACACTCACACACCAGAGTACAGTAAGCTAAAGCTTTTAAAGAGTGACTAATACTTACTGTGATAGGACAGACGCTTGGGGTTTCAGCCAAATCTTGCAAATTTAGCAACGAATATCAGAGCAACTCCTTCTGTTACCCTAAATGTCAGGGACTCTTACATTTTCATGAAGAACACACAGGTCTTGGTTTTTAAAGGTCTTACATGAGCACATCCATTGAAAATCATAAGGTTTGTCTGCACTGAGTAGAATACTACAATTAGAGACAAGTGAAAAGTTGACCTGAAGTTCTAGCAGACTTTGCATCCCTAAGTGTGAGTGAGATCAATACCTAGGAGAATAAGAGACTTCCAGGTAGCACACCTCAGAACTAATGTGACCACTTCCCCTGAAAGCCAATTTTTAAACAATATATCGTGTATTTTCTTGCTCTACTAAATCAAATTGAGCTGAGAAAACTATTATTTCAGACCTTGAAAAGCATGTTGAAATAAAGATTAGCCTTAAAGTTTTGTTCCACACACTAAACTATACCATAATCTAGTTACAGTTGTCCCTGGATACCTGGGAGAATGGTCTCTAGGACTTCTTTCAGATACCAGAGTCAGCTGATAATCAAGGCCCTTGTATAAAATGGTGTGGTATTTGTATACATATTGTATATAGCCTATGTATATCCTCCTGTAAACTATAAATCATCTCTGCTTTACTTATACTGCCTAATACAATGTAAATTCTATGTAGTCACTACAAGGAAAAAATCTGCACATGTTCAGCATAGCCACAATATTTTTTGCCAAATATTTTTAGTCCATGGCTGTTTGAATCCATCAATACAGAATGCCTGGTACAGAGGGGGCAAGAGTGCTTCTTCTGTTGGATGGCTTACATACTCCCTATCTCATAGCCTTGCCTACTCAGTTCTTGCTTCTGTTCCAGCTTGAAGTCCACAGTCAATCGTCTGAAGAAGGTAGACTCCATTCTAAAGTGTCAATATGCCCAGCATTTCATGTCCATATGAAAGCAAACCAATTCCCATTTACCTGCCAAGATTTATCCTGTCACTTTTGCTTTGGGTTCTAACCTAGCTGTGTTCAGGATGACTCAGCTGTTTTCAGTTAACCTCCCCCTTAACTTCCCCATTAATGTTCCAACTTTGCCTCGTGCATTAATCACCTATCACTGTGACAAAAACCCCAAGACAAACAACTTAGAAGAAAGGTTTACTTTGGCTCATGGTTTCAAAGCTTTCAGTACATGGTCTCTTGGCGACTTTACTTTGGGTTTGGCAGGGCAGCACCTTGTGGTAGGGAGCATGTGATAGAGCAAAGCTGCTTACTGTAGGGCAACCAGAAAGCAAAAGGAGAGAGAGAGGACAGTCAGGGCCTATTCAAGGCACAACTGCAATGACCTACTTACTCCCATTAGGCCCTACCTCCTAAAGTTTCTGCCAACTCCTAATAACACCTTCAGTGGGGAACCAAGCCTTCAACACACAAGTTTTGGGGAACATTTAAATTCTCAACCATAACACCTTGCCTCCCCTAGCTCTGGTTTCCCATCTGAATCCAGCTACGGTTTTAGCACCCTACTGTATAACTGGATCCATTTAGATCTCCTTGGGCACAGAGCACTAACAAAAATGCTGTGTATACAGAAGTGGCCTCAACATGTGGCAGTTAGGCTGAGCCATTTTGCAACTAAATGGCCACTTCTGAGTACAACTTGTACCCAAGCCACTTGGGTCTAGTTTCATAGGATTGGCTTCTGCATGAATTCTCAGCGCCATGGATTACTCCTTTCCTGTCTTTGAGAAAGCTTCCTTGACTGTCTGAGCCCCAAAACTCCTTTCTCCTGAATTTATATTTCTCCTGTTGCCTACTCCAAGTGTCAGATAGTCGCCACTGTCTGGCATCACATTGTTCAGTTGTCCTGTTGGCTCTATTTTTACACAGGCATAATCTAACTGGATGACAAATGTGTATAAAATGTTTTATACCTCCCACAACACATAGTAAAAAGTACCAAGGAGATGCTTTCATGCATTCCATTAGCTAAACAATGTGATATGGGAGAGAATAGAAGAATAGAAGAATCTATTTGAGTGAATTGGAAATTGAGATGAAACATAACTATTGATTATGGATTGATGGAGTGGAAGAAGATACTGAAAGTCAGAATGAAGAAGATGAACAAGGAAAATTTTGACTTAACTGCTCCAAGTGTGGCTTAAACTAAACACTACCACTGACTTTGTTCCATGAGGTTTCAGAATTACCTCCCTCAGTGCATAATTAGCTACACAATTACATAGCTAACAAATCAGACAACAAAAGTCTTTCAAGAACCCCTTATGTCTCACAAAAAATTTCAACAAAGATCCCGGAATGAAGATGTGGAGCTCTTCTCTTTGAGTCTTTTTGCCCTTTTGACAATTCACGAAGATACTCAACTTAGGTGAGAGGAGAACTCTGCCAGAAAAAAAAAAAATCTCTTCCTCACTCTTCTAACTCAATATGAGCCACGGCAGTCTTTAGGAAACTGAGACTCCTGTTAGAGAGAGCATGGTGCCAAAATTGCAATGGTTTAAAAGTCAGACACCTTTCTCATTATCAAAAATAGTGATTTTGGGCTTTCCTTGAAGTATTTTATGCCTAGAAGTGATCAGTTAGTCATTCTGACATATTCATAGCTTTTTATGAACCTGTTATATATTGCTATGTTTTCCTCAGTTTAAAAAGTAGTTTTCAACTACAGCCCTCTGAAAAAAGAAATTGAAGAGGATATAAAAAAATGGAAAGTTATCCCCTGCTCCTGGGTAGGAAGAATCAACATAGTGAAAATGGCCATACTACCAAAACTGCTATATACATTCAATGCAATGCCAATTGAAATTCCAACACTATATTTCACAGAACTAGAAAAAAGAATCCAAAAATTCATTTGGAACCACAAGAGACCTAGAATAGCAAAAGCCATTATAGGCAACAGTCACATGGCACCAGGTGTAACAATTCCCAATTTGAAACTATACTACAAAGCCACTGTGATAAAAACAGCATGGTACTGGCAAAGAAATAGGCCTGAGGATCAGTGGAACAGACTGGAAGACACAAAAACAAATGCAGATGTACTCAGCTACCTCATCTTTGACAAAGGAGCTCACCATCCTCAGTGGAGGAAAGATAGCCTCTTTAATAAATGGTGTTGGAAAAACTGGATGTCAACCTGCCACAGATTAAAATTAGACCCTTATCTTTCACCATGCACTAAATTAAAATCCAAATGGATTAAAGATCTAAATATTAAAACAGAAACAGTAAACTTGCTGGAAGGTAAGTTAGGCAGAACTCTGGAAGACATTGGTATAGGAAAAGACTTTATGAACAAATCCTCAGTAGCACAGGAACTAGCAGATAGAATCAACAACTGGGATCTCATCTTATTAAAAAGCTTCTGTACTGCAAAAGAAACCATCAACAGAACTAAGAGACAGTCTACAATGTGGGAAAAAATTTTTACCAACTGGTCCCCAGACAAAGGACTATTATCAAGGATATATAAAGAACTCAAAACAATCAGTTCCCCCAAATATAAAGACCCAATTCAAAAATGGGCATCCGAAATGAACAGACATTTCTCAGACAAAGAAGTAAAAGCAGCAAGTAAATATATGAAAAAATGTTCCACATCACTGGTCATTCGAGAGATGGAGATGAAAACAACACTGAGATTCCACCTCACCCCACAAAGAATGGCTGCTATCAAGAAATCACACAATAACAAATGTTGGCGGGGTTGTGGGGAGAAAGGAACCCTTCTCCATTGTTGGTGGGAGTGCAGACTGGTGCAACCACTATGGAAATCAGTATGGAGATACCTCAAAGAGCTTGGACTGGAGGTTCCATTTGACCCAGCCATCCCTCTGCTGGGTATCTTTCCAAGAGAACTAAAAGAATCATATCACAGAGAAGTATGTGCACCCATGTTTATAGGGGCACAGTTTGTAATAGCTAAATCTTGGAAACAGCCCATTTGCCCATCCGTTGGAAACTGGATAAAGAAGATGTGGTTTTTCTATAAAATGGAATATTACTCAGCCATAAAGAATGAGAAAATAGATTCATTCATAGGAAAATGGATACATATTGAAGATATACTCCTAAGTGAAATAAATAAGGCACACATGTGTAAATACCGAATAGTTTCCCTGGTGTGAATAATCTGCAATAATACATAAGATCCTAATAAGATTACTGACATTTAGAAACGGGAAGAAAGGAGCTAAAGGTGTAGGGAAGGTGGGATGGGTAGGGGAAGGGTAAAAAGGGAAAAGAAAAAAATGTGAGATAATGAAAAGATGAAAATAAAGTGTTTGTAGATCGGGAGGGGAGGAGGGGGTGAAGGGAGGGCAGGGGTAAGGGGAAAAAATGAGAATCAAGACTTGTCATGTAGAGGTACAAGATCCCAACAATGAATGTAACTGTACTGTATCCCTAAAATGTACCAATAAACTCAATTAAAGCTGAAAAAAATAAAATAAAAAAATTAAAAAAGTAGTTTTCAAAAGGATAACTAGTGGCTTCTTAATGATAATAGTTAATGAACCCCAACAAATGATTCGGCAAATTGCTATTAAAGATGAACACATAAAGAAGCAGAGTTCTCTTTCCAAAATAATTACAATAGTTCCCATGTGATTTAGTAAAGCAGAATATTCCTAGTCACTTCAGTCCAGTCTGCACTTTGAGTTCTGAATCCTGACCAATAAAGAACTCACTCTCGTACTTTTGGACTGATAACTAAAAGTTGTCCAGTGACTTGTTGCAAATGTCTAACTGAAAGCTCTGCACCATACTGTTTAATCTGTAATGATAAACAGTGGCAAATCAATGTTCATGTAGTACGAGTCTGACACAGAGTCTAAAAGAGTAAATGGTAGTGTGATGAACTCACCGTTCTTTAAAAACATGGCAGATGCAGGTGTAGGAGTTGGCCAGTGGGGAGAAGTCAGGGTAAGAGGAAGAGAATACAGAGCATGCTGGGAGGGTAGAGTACATCTGCTCTCTGTGCTTTTATATTTATATGGACTTGATGGGGTCACTGGGAGAAGAAGACCCATGGTCTTATATATAGGGTCTGATCAACTAATACAGTGATATTTAAATTAAAAGAAACATATTATAGCAAAAGTTGCATTGCCATTAATTCCCCTCAAAATACTCTCTTTCACTTCAAACACACTCATCCCATTGTCCTTGCCCTTTTCTGAAGCAGCTCTGGAAGTCCTCTTTCCTGAGTGTCTTCATGAGCTGTGATCAGAAATACCGTGCATGCTGCAGGTGAGTGCCATTCATTCAATGGAAAGACGGGCTCATAAAAACAACATGGTGCATCCTCATCCACCTTATTCACAAGAGCTGGTGTCACATAACCCCTGGATCCTTCCCAAAGATGACATGACTGCGAAAGGTAAATATTTGAAATCAATTCAGGACATTGAGGGAGCCATGACAGTGTAACTAAAGACATGAAGAAGGACTTGCAGAACTAGAAGTGGCTTCAGAAACTGGCAGGAATGATGGGATACGCGTATTCGAAGTAAGAGGCAGTATTTTCAGGCAGATTCTCAGCAAATGTGTCTTTTACTGAAATAATTTTTTTTTTTACTTAAACACTCACTATAGTGTTCAATCTCACTTCACACATGGCTCTGCCCTATACCTGCTGCGGCTTGGGAAAGTGTACGTCATTTGTTTGTGCCTAGGTTCCTCTTCTGAAAAATGGGAACCCAAATGCTTTCCCTGTCCACTCAAAAAGAAGTCTTCTGCCCACTCCTACTCTGCTGGCTGTCACCCAAAATCAGTTACAGTCCTTGCTCCCTACTGTCTCTCCATCTCCTCTTTCAACAAGATCTTCTCCGATTGACTTTAGAATACCCTTTGACTGCCTTCATCCAAATACAGTACTCAGCCCCTTTTTTGATTCACACCCAGGGTCCCCAGACTACACCAGTTCATTGGGTGTCCAACCCCCTCTCTTCTAACTGACTCTAAGACTGACACAGAGCCGCAGGCTACAGCTTCCCTTGGAGGGATTTGAGAGGATTCTACAAAACGTAAAATACTATCCTATTATTGAGTAGCCACTGCAGAGGTCATCTAAGTCAACTATCCATCTGGCCCTTCAATTCCCTTTATGACTTATGCAGGAATGATGCACTCACTGACCTTCTGAGGCCAGGCGGTCTTTCTCCAGATTGCTATGACGGTTAAGCTGGAATCCGTCTCCCTTTCCCAGGGTGGTTCAGTGCTACTCATTGCTTCCATTCGGAAGTTTAATCACCCTTCCATGCAGCAATAACACATTTATTTCAAGAAATTGTTTTAGTGGGGCCATGGTAGCACATGCCTGTAATCCCAGCACTCTGGGAGGCTGAGGCAGGGCGGAGCAAGACCCAGCCTAACCTGAGCAACTTGATGGCTTAATGAGAGGCTGTTTTGAAATAAAAAGTACAAAAAGAGCTAGAGATGTAGATCCGTGTGAAGGTCCTGGGTTCAATCTCCAGTGCTGCATTATATACATACATGTTTGTGTGCCTGTTTTCCCCAAAATAAGAAAACCAGTTGTAGCATGATTGTCCACCTCTTCTAATATGCCAGAACTTGTTTTCTGGATAGGTCTTATTTTCAGAGCAAAACCGTACATGCATTAAATAAGAAATATTTTATTCTCACAAATTCTATTTTTTCCTGTTATTTCTCATATAGTATTTAATCAGTTTTTATCATCCAATTTTTTCTCCCTGAACATCCTTAGTTAACAACTAATAATAATACCTCAAGCTAATAATATTTAGATAATAATCTGAACTTCTCCATAAGAATAAAAAGTGTACCTTGACTTAATAGAATTGTCTTATATGTTCTTTGGCCTATTAGTCTGGTTTTTAATCTATGTGATAAGTAAATTTATAAGATCTTATAACATAAATTAATCTGACACTGGAAAAATAAAGTAGAGGAGGCAAGAAGGGTGGAAAAAAAAAGAAATGTGTTATGTACCTGCACCAATTCCTTACAGTGAATGTAATCACTATGTACTGCAAACATGTACTAATACAAGTTTTTTTTTTAAAAAAAGATTTTAAATAGGAAAGCCAGCCAATATAAAAGAATATTATGAGTGTTTTGAGAATGAAAGTCAAAATACAGACTAAGAACAAGGTCTAGCCTATTTCCTAATTTGTAAACCTACTTACATTGTCCATGAAAGAAATCAATGGTGTTTGACACTGTTTGTTCAGAGTGAACCACTGCTGTCTCCTGCCTACCACTGTGGTCACTGCCTCCTCTTTTAAATAATTCTTTCTACCAACTCAGCCCAAACTCTCTTCCATTCCCTCTCTGGAAGTCACAGTGATACTTCAGCGTTTGAACCTCTTTATTGTCTAAAACGCTACAGATGAATAACAACGACTCAGCAATGTCTTTCACCTTTCTCATTTTTATCTCTGGGGAAGAGAAGTCTTTAACCACTGGGGCCAACAAACAAATGCATCTAACTGTGTCTGGTGCGATCCCTCTTCTCTGCCATTTCCACTTGGAAACTTTGTTCAGATCCCAGAATTCATCCTGTGTGCTATTTTGCAAAGCCAGAATTTGCAATGCTCTTCATTTGATGGGGGTTCCAATAGATCAGCAATTGCTTCCTGGTAGATTAGGTCCAGAGAAGAGTCAGTGTGTGTCTGTACCAGGAGGGACAGGTAGATAAATAAGGAATGAACACGACCATTGGAATCTGTTTCCATCCTTCCCAGGGTGCTTCACCCAAAGCAAAGTGAGAACTATATTTACTCCCTCCCCTCTGGCTGGGTATAATCAGCAGATCTCTCCTGCGAGAGGGAAAACAGTGTGCCGGTATAAAACGCATCAACAGGGGGAGCATCTGGTCACTCGCACAGTGCCTGCTCCCACGTGGAGCCAAGGTTCACCAATTAATGAAAAGGAAACATGCCGCATATATGTTGAGTCTTATTAAACATGAGATCACTGCTCCCAGCTATCTTTATGTTACAAGAATCTAAACTAAAGAGATTCAGCTTCCCCCGCCATGTGTATACACTGCAAATCACCCTTCGAATAACTAATCACATTTCTCAGGACAAACAGCGGTTGGTCACTGTCTGATCGTGAGGACAGATTCTGCTCGGGGAGCATTTTATGGAGATGATATGGGAAGAAGCAGTGTTATTTATTTGAGGACAGCGCTGCATTTCTCTTTGTTCTTTCAACAGGTTAGTAATTACAGGAGTAGTAATTAGCCTTGACAGAGAGTACACAAAACGATAAATGGATACTGAGTGCTCGCAGGGGCCTTGTGATACCAAGCTTATTATTTTCAGTCAGAGCTAATTATCCTTATTATACTGCATGAGTCTTTTTTTCTTGAATTATGAGTGGAAAAATGCTGAATAGAATTTTTTCCCCCCAAAGTACCCTGAACTGTGGAGGGGAGTGAAAATCACAAACAATGAAAAGCTTGTTAGACAATGAACTCCATCATCTATAAAGGGCTTCTGAAGGAACTTCCCCTTTTCAGCACTATAGAAATGTAAAATGCTTCTCTCTCTCGGGAAATGATCAGAATTTTTGGTTTGGGTTTTGGGTTTTTTTGGTTTT
>NW_022900922.1:24862153-24910922 GCF_012274545.1 Fukomys damarensis
GTTTTGGGTTTTTTTGGTTTTTTTTTTTTTTTTTGGCACGTGGATGATGCTAGTGAGAAAAGCTCCTCTGGGCTCAGCCTCAAGGCGGTGGCAAACCAGCCGGAAGGGAGGTGGAAAAGTCTTGAATCTTTGCACAGGGCTAGTAAAGAGAGGAGGACACAGGAGGGCAACAGTGTTGAGATGCCTGGACACAACGGAGTTTGCAGTTACCCAGTGATGCAATTTGGTCCCCACGGGACCAAACATTCGTTGCAAGGATATTGGCTCCAGCCTGGTCCAACTGCCACCTGCAAACTGATCTGGGGAGAGACTTTGATTTGAAATCCTTACTAAGCAATCCTTCCTCTCTCTCCTTTTTCCCTTCCCTGTTGCCCCCCTCCCCTTATAGTGATGCATATGAGCAAAATTCCACAGATGGTGCAGGCTTTTATGAGCTCCGTCCTGAAATTTGGTTTGAAATTTCCCCAGTGTCCTCTGTGTGCTTCTCTCTTTGCAACAGATGCACTTAAATGTTAGCAATGTATTTGCGGCCTGTGCTCCAACCAGAACTGAAGAGGAGAGAGACAGGGCTGTGGCACATAGAGGAGCCGAGCTACCCACACACTGGAGCCATCCCTGACCACGACTGCCCAGGCGGCAGCAGGCAGGGTAAGTGTCTGCAGGTCCAGTCGTCACGCGGAAACCAGCTTTCCCTTTCCCACCAGCACAATCTGTTCCAGGGATAACATGTTAAATCTAACTGATGCCCTGTCTGCCCCTAGTCTTACATAGCCTGCTTTAGCCTGCTGAACTTCGACCTGTCCTTATCCTGCTTATCTCCGAAGGCAAGATGCTACAGACTCAGGTCCCCCTTCGGGTGGGCTGGCCAAAACTAGTTTGATCTAAGGTGACTACCAGAGTGATTATCAGACAACCCCTAAGTTTATTATAATCCCATCTGCATCCTAAATGACACAGCCCCCAGTGTCTTGATAGTTGGCAGTTGCCATGACAATGACCGGAAAGACCATAAAAGAAGAGAAGAGGTGGCACCTAAATTCCCAGATAACCTCTGCCTGTTCCCAGAAAATACATAAATATTCTGCCCCTTTACTAGCCTATCCCTCCCTCTCTTTTCTTCTATCCTATATCTATAACCTCCTGACTCCCAACAGTTCAAGAAGTTGATTTGCAAATTTATCTCCCACTTCTCCTATTCTTGGCCAAATATAAATTTCTCTTTCTGTGCTCAATCAGTGCTCAGCATTATTGGTTCCACAATTTTAAGATGGAAAAAGGAGCCAATGTGGGGTCAGAAGTGGGTAAGATGATGACCCCTTGGAAAATGCTCTCTTTAACCTAGCTTGCCTAGGGTTTCCTGCCGCAGCGTCTTGTTTTCAGTCGTTACCACTTAGCAGGCTTCTAGATTTCAGAGGGCCAGGATGTGGACATTCACCAGGAGTTCAGGAAGAGGCAGATTCTTTTTAAGGACACCCAGGCTCTGGAAGGTAATACCAAGAATACAACGCTAGTTCCAGGGTAAGGAGTGAGTCAACTCTTTTATTTAGTACGTCAAAAGTTATGTGCTCATTTAGCTGGACTAAAATATTCTCGAACAGAAAGTTACGGGCTCTCTGTCAGCCCAGAGAAGCAGGTGATCAATGCTTGTGCAACACTGTCGCCGTCTAACCTGCCATCATGCATGTGAAATTATAAGGTTAGAGGTGATTTTTCTAAATAGGGGTACCACTGAGAAGCAATTTCAGTTGTTTAGCTAAGATAAAATCCCATTTTTGCTTGTGGTATTCTCACATAGGTCAGATATACCTCTAGTCACGTTGCCTAGATCCTGCTCCAAAGCCTAAGGTACTGGGAAATTCATTATTTTATTCTATGCTTCATACCTTTTCATCATTGATAGAAGTTCATCTTTTTGCTTTCCTTAATAATTTTTGTTCACCTTTTCTATCAGACTCTTCCATTAAGATGAAGATATCCTAGGGCTGGGGATTTAGCTCAGTGGTTCTGGCACCTGCCTTGCAAGCACATGGACCTGAGTTCGATCCCTGGTACCAAAAAAAAAAAAATGAACAAGATATCCTAATGTCATTAGGTCTGAGTCTCCTATTATTATCCCATTGGCCGAATGTGAGGTTCTTTAAACTACTTACTACACCAGAAAATGGCAGATACCCATTCAGCATGGCATGAAACTGTCACCAGTTTCCACTCCCCCGAACTGGCTAGGATGCCTACCTGACATGTTCAGCCTCAAACGCCTGAGATGAGCACAAAGTTTCAGAAAATGAATCAGTCTATCTGTGGAAGATCACTCCCCAACTAATTTGGTAGAATACTATTGATGTGGTCATTCGTGTTTTTCCTTTTGGAGATGGTGGATAGGATACAGCAGAAAGGTGGTCTAGAAAGTGCTTATGAGTGCTCCAATTCTGAGCTCCCTTTGGCTTACTATATGACCTAAGTAAGGTACTCAAGTCTTTTAAACCTCAACCCCCTTATCTATAAAATGGGATGGTCGCAGGACTTATTTCAAAGATATTTAATTAGATAAATGATAAAATTTTAAGGGGATTTCCTGGTACCCAGTAAACTCTCAATAAATGGTATTGCCCTTTATCATTAGTGTTGTATTGTGAGCATTGCTATGATGATTACCTGATTACATGATCATTTTAATATTAGACTCCCATGTGTAAAAGGATAATTATGCAGCTTGTCATGGCATCATTCTTTGCAAAATGGTAGGGAGTAAGTATTAATGGGAAATAACTCTCAAGTGAAGATGATTTTTAAAAACCCAGATGTACAACAGGGACAGAATATGTGACACCCACAACTTAAAGGAGAGGTTTATTGGGCTCACGGTTTCAGTGGGACCAGTACATGCTTAGCTGGCTCCAAGACAAGAGTATTACAGCAGAAGAACGAAGCTTCTCACTTTGCGGTGATTGGAAAGCGGAGTACAGTGAAGACAGCCAGTGAGAGACGTATCCTCCAGAGGTATGCCCCCACTGACTCACCTTCCCTCTGGGCCCCACCTCCTAACTATACGTCCATAGGTACACACATGAGTATCACTGATGAACGTAGCACGCCAGTCCAAACACCTCTCCGAAAGTCCCAAGAGACTGAATTAAAACCCAGTCTGGTTGACAATTAAGATTAACTGGCATATCAAGCATGGGCTTTCCTCTGCCTGGAATATGTCTTTTTCCCAACCACTCCCAGTGCCAACGCTTACCCTTCAGCATCTGATTTCCATACACTTGCCCTGAAAGTCTTCTCAGCTTTCCCCTGCCTGAGTTAGTTATACTACTGATCCTACAGTTTCATGTCATAGAGTGCTTCAGAATTGCCTCTTTTCCTTTCCTTCCCTATTCTGAGGACTCCTTAAGAACCAGGATGGGTGTGTTGAATTCACCACAGTTGGAGGCTGCTTGTACACACACATGATTCGTTTGTGTCATGAATTGTGCTGAGTCTCTAAATATGCAATGATCCGCCCTCCATCCTTCTTTATGTGAGCTGCACAGTTCAAATGAATTCATCATTTAAAATGAGATTTAGCCTCATCCTAGTACCTACGTTATTACTCAGTCTGGAGTATCCTGTTACTGTACATCATTAGGAAATTCCAGGTGGAGGTCAAGGCTTGGGGTATGGGCCGATAACTTTCTGCACATCCATCTTTAGCAGTCACTGCATAGTGTCTTTGTGGGTACAGCTGATGACAGCAGTCTGAGGAAAGAGACTTCTCTGCAGGCTTCATCTGCATAGCAAGCACCCCTCTTGTTTATTCATTCTGGACAGTCTGGGAGGAGAGTGAAGCCCCTCCCACCAAACCCCCGTGCTGTCCCCAGCCCACTCTGCTGCTGCTAGAGCCAGCCTAGCTTCCCCAGCTGACTGTGGGAAACCAGCTTCTCGGAAATTCCAGAACACAAGGACAAAGTGATGAGACTGTCTACATATTTTGCGAAGCAATCCTGACAGGGAGAAGAGCTCCCTGATAAACCTCAGCACCTGAAAGTCAAGTTTTCAGAGTTAAAGATTTGTGTTATTTGTTGACAGTTGTGAACCATAATCATGTTTAAATCTCCCTATAAACCATATCTGTTATGCCCAAATAACTGCTTAAGGTTTACAACCTGCTCAGAGGAGTAACTCCTGATGCCATTTGATTTTTAGACAACCGAAATGCAGTGCATTATGCCCATGGAAATTTATAGGTTTTTGTCCTCAACTATAAAAATTAGGGAGACCAATTTTGTTTATGCTCTCTTTGTATTGTTTGCCGGCGTGAAAGTCAGTCGTCATCAACTGAGAGGATAAAACATGAGTCAAGGGCTAAGAAAACTTTAAAAGGCTTGGATCTCACTGCTTTTAGCTTTCTGATTGACTGCTGCCCAGTTAAAATAACAGATGAAATAATGTTTACCCAGGGTCACACAAATGTTAAAGACAGTGGAGAGCTTTGTACCTTCTCACTTCTTAAAGGTTTCAGTTCAACTACGACCCAAACTACAAATGCTAAGAGCTCCTGGAGGTTTTGTACTATCATTATTTTGCTACCACGGTCAAAAGAGGTGTGAAATTGGTGAATAAAAGAACCAGGCCTTCCTGTTCTAGGAGTGTGAGGAGTCTGCTCATTTCTCTAGTAGGACAGCATAATTAACTTAGTGTGCCAACATAACTATGCTGAAGACAGGAATAAAATGGATGTATAGGGAAAATGCATGTTTGCCTGTGGAATTGTAAAATTCTGCCCTAGGAAGAAAGAACTCTGATGGTTTATGCTTTCTACTTTAATATTTTTTTATCATTTTTTAAAATAGGGTCTCACAATGTATGTAGCCCAAGCCAGCCTAAAACTCGTGGTCCTCTTGCTTCAGCCTCCCAAGTACTGGGATTATAAGCATGTGCCACATGCCCAGCTTTTTAATTAAATTTTTTATCTGCAATCTGTCGATGGCAATGTGTCAGATCATTACACTGAAGATGCTGGTCATCTTCGGACACAAACCAGCGGAGGAGATGAGTGCCTCCCAGATTGCCTCCACCAAGAGAACCCGTGCTGCCGAGCAAGTTAAGGAGGCGGCGTTGAGGCCATTGGGGGGTGACCAGGCAGGGAAACATCTGTGTGCCGTGGGCATCCACCACTTCCCTCGGTGACCTGTGTCAGGTGATTCCAGCTCTCTGCACACAGACACTGAAGTTCAGTCCACACCCCAGCTTCTTGCACTGCCTGCCCAGGTCCTCCTTCTGCACCTTGAGGAGAGGATGTGTCAGATTGGTTCACTTCCCGCTCTTGCTGACATTTTTGCTATTTGTTCTACTCTCCTCTTCCTTCTGACTCACCAGCAAACTTAGAACCTCGGATCAGGAAAGGGGGAAACAGAACTCAGCTGAACTCAGCAGTGCTGGAGGTACCTGAGCCATGGCTGGACCTCAGGGTGGGTCTTGAGGCTGTTAGAGACCCCAGGGCAGAAGTGGCACCCCGAGCTGAGGCAGCTAAGCCTGATCTTAAAGAGAGGTTATCCATGCGACTTTTAAAGACCACAGAGACATCTTTACTAGACTGAGCTATGGCCATCCTCCAAATCACTCTGCTTTATTAACAACAACATAGCTTAGTGATGAATCAAGGGTTGAGCGGAGCACCTGCCTTTCTAAACAAAGCAAAAAGTGCTTAACTTGGGGAAGCTAATTATTTATTTGCATATTCTGAAGAAAACAACTTGTTTGTTTTGCTTTAACTAAGCAATCACCTCTTACATGAAGTTCCATATTTTTATGCAGGTTTTGGCATTATATAAAAGTCCATGTGAGATTTCCTTTTAGTTTAAATTTATTTTTAATATACATAACAAATTAACTTTAATGGGTACCATGTTTTTATCATGTATACATTGTTTAATGTTTTAATTAAACTGAACAGATTTCTGAGTGTGTTTTGTCATTTTTCCCCATTTTTTTTTTTTTTTTTTTTTAGTAGCCAAAGCCAACAGTCTCGGTTGTTTATGGCTTTTGGCCTGTGCTTGTGTGATGTGGAAGTGGGAGACGGTTTAACTTTTACAGTCTGTATAGCTCACTAAAATCACAATGACTAAACGGTAGGTTTTGCTATACACATTATAAACTACAATACTCTGAAGTTTTAAATGTTTATTTCTATAATATATATTACAAAAATGAAATTACCTATGAAAAGTATGTTATTTCTAGAATCTGGGTAGATTATTGACTGTTAAAAGATAACACCAGTTGAAGAAATTGATTAAGTAAACGAGGTACTACTTGCCTTATGATAAGACTAATGCAGTACTTATGCATATTTTAAGCACTGAGTGAAATAGCCTGCGTGGTCTGTAATCATCACAGAAAATCAGCTGAGTCCCTGAGGGGAAGGTTATTGTAATTTCCTCCCCCTTGTGGTGCCTCCTTGGACATTAGCCCGGAAGGCATCTCTGAAGGTAGTTAGCACTAATTAGCACTTTCTATAAAGATCTTCATCAGTAGAATTACTTCTGGGGGAGTAGGCCATCTCTTAAAAGGGTGCTGAGTATTGTTTAGTGGCTCGTAGCGAAATTCTGGCTGCCTTTTTAAGATAAATTTCTCACACGCAAACAAATGTTTAAAAAAGCAAACTAGTGGGACATTTACAAAAATTTCTGAGAAATGAGCGGACATCCCGGGAATGCGTTGTGTGAATGTATGACTGGTACCGAGACTGGATGGTGAGCCAGGACGCTACTCTGGCCCTTGTGGCACCAGGAACTCATTGCGACTCGTGGGTTCAGTCTTGGCTTTTCTAGGCCTCGTTCACTCTCCCTGGAAAACGAGGAGCATCGTTCTCTCCCACCAGGTCCCTGCGAGGATGAAACGAGAGAACTGACACGAGGCACTTTGAGCAGCTGAAATCACGGAGTAAGTGCCTATCTTATTATAGAAATAATTCAGGCTGCAAGATACTGGGACGCGAGAAGCTTTTAAAAAATAAATATTTGATTAGTTATGTATACGTGTGTGGAGTTCTATAGTTGCTCGTGCTGTCTTTTTAAAATATAGATTCCCCATATGCCATTTTTAAAAAAATTGAGTTTATTGGCACATTCTAGGTAGACGGTACAGTTACATTCATTATCTCCCCTCCCCACCTTCAAACACTTTAATTCCATTTTTACATTTTCTCATATTTTTTTTCCTTTTCCCTTATTCCCCTTTCCCTAACCTTCTCACTGTCCCTACACCTCTGGTCCTTTTCTTCCTATTTCACATTGCTAATTGTCCCATTAGGATCTTGAGTACTATTTTAGTTTTTCACACCAGAGAAACTATTCGGTATTTGCATATGTGTGACTCATTTCTTGCACTTAGGAGTATGTTCTCAAAATGTCCCCATTCACCTATGAATGAATCTACTTTCTCATTCTTTATGGCTGAGTAGTATTCCATTTTATAGAAAAACCGCATCTTCTTTATCCAGTTTCCAACTCCATATGCCATTTTTTGACGGTTGGTCATCTTTCCAGTTCCTTCCTAACATCTGGGAGAAAAAATGTTTCATGTTTCTAGGGTTAACTTTAACCAATTCCCTAACTTTTTAAATCAAATAGAACTAAAAATAATACACAACCTTTCCCTAGAAATCCAACGTGGTAGGACACTATTCAATCCTAGATTGCTCTTCTAGTCTTGATTTTTCTTTCTTAGTTTTTTCCCCTTTTCAAATTACCTAAGAAGCATATGATTATTTTTAAACTTTTGAAAAGTTAAAAAAAAAAAAGAAAAGAAAAGTAGAATCTCAGTTTTTAAAGTTACCTAAGCCAGGGATAGTGGACCACATCTATAATTCCAGCACTGGGGAGGCTGAGGTGGGGGACTGTGCGTTTGAGCCCAGGTAAGCAACTCAGCAAGGCCCCGGGGATGTAGATCAGTAGCAGAGCATTTGTGGGTTCATTCCCCGGTACTGAAAAATATTGCCTAAACCAAAGGAGTACAAGACCCTACTTCAGGCCACGAATCCCAATCCCTAGTGACCGTTACTGTCCTTCCTGGGGGTGTCTGTATGTGTCGCTGCTGGTATTTCTAGGCTTTGTCACCCAAACAGGAACAAGTAAATCCAGTTGCTTGATAGGCTTCCAACTTTCAGTCATACGAAAACCCTAAATTTACACATATTTCTTCCATTTTGTCCATTTGAAGCTATATTTTAGTTAACAGCTTATTAATTTGATTAACAATTTTTATGCATTTCAACAGATACAGGTGGCCCCCGTGTGTACTCTGGACCCAGCTGCACAAATGCTGTGGCAGAGCTGTGTCCAGGGTCTGCTCCTGTGAGTTCAGCCCCGAGAATCCCTCGGCCCACATTTGTCCTCCACTCCCAGCTCCTTCCCTGTAATGCTAAGGTCGTGGGGAGGGAAAGGACAGGGATAGAAGACTTAAAGGTGAAGAAAGAGAAAAAGGAATCATGTAGTACATTTTATCCCTGATCTAATAATTATTACACTATGTTAAGCAAATATTTTGCTTACCTGTTCTTGTACTAGATTATAAGCCTTTTTTAAAAAGAGTTGTGGGTACTTTTTTTTATCAGTATATGTGTGCAGTACACGATGCTTTTGCTGTTTTGTTTTTGTGAGACAGGGTCTCACGATGTAGCTGAACCTGACCTGGAACTCACTATGCAGCCCAGGCTGGTCTGGAACTCACAGCGATCCTCCTGCCTCAGCCTCACATCTTAATTCTTTTTTTTCCAGCCCCTTTCCCTCCTCTCCTTCCTGTCTCTCTCCATTTCTTGGTTCCTTCCCATTTGAGAAAGATCATCATACTCCTATCATCTATCTTTTATTTTGCTCTTTATTTCTAATTTGGGTTTTTCATATAAGAGAAACCACGCCATCTTTAAGCTTGTGTGTCTGATCTATTTCACTTAACATTATGGTCTCAAGGTACACCCATTTCCTACAAATAACTCCAGTTTATCTTACTTAATGGCAGAGTAGTACTCCATTGTATGTAAATACTACATTTTTTTATCCATTCATCAGATGATGGACACATAGGTTGCTTGCAATATTTAGCTATTATGAGTTCAGCTGCTATAAACATGGGTATCCATGTATAGCCTGTGTTTTTGAAGACAATGGCTGGATCAATTTTAAATTTTAAAATAAATTTGAGGCCGGGGATTTTTCTCAGCGGTTCAGTGGCCTGCCTTGCAAGCACAAGGACCTGAGTTCAATCCCTGGTATCCCCCCCCAAAAAAATTGACCCTGTGTTTGCACAATAGTCTGCATCCAGGCAGGATACATTCCAAGCCCACAGTGGGGGGCTTGAAACGCCGATGGGACTGAACCCTATATAGAGAGTGGTAGCTCCGTACTTGTCCATAATTGGTTCCAGGAGTACCAAAAACCACAAGTGCCAAACAAACCATTTTGGGTAGAAAAGGTAACAAGTCATGAGGCAATCCACAAGTTCTAGCTAGAGTTTGAGTATCAAACAAACAAGTACCAAGACAAAATTTTCACATCAAAGTGGATGAGTACCAAATTCTCCTTTAAAGCAGTTGAGAACCAAGGCCTGATTGCTTTGGTTTCTTCCTATACATACAAACCCATGATAAAGTTTAATTTATAAATTAGACACAGTAAGAAATAATGAGTAATAAAATGGAACAATCACAATAATATGCATGACCTATTCTTTCCTTGTTAAATCAAGAACTTTTATCTTTGTACTTAAAAGAAGCAATGTAAGGCTTTTCTTTTCTTTCTTTCTTTTTATTTATTTATTTTTTTGGTGGGGGTACGAGGGATCAAACTCAAATCCTTGCACTTGCAAGGTAGGCGATGTAACCACTGAGCTACATCCCTGGCCCTGTAAGGTTTTTCTTTGGCAAATTCAGACTGTCAGCATCACCACTGGAGTGTTTTGAGGCTATCATTAAGTGAAATAAGGATTATTTGACCACCATCACTGTGATACTGTGACAGTTTATCTTGTTAATTGAAAAGAGTACAAATTTACTGACCGGCAAGCAGTGTATACAATGTAGAGATACTGCCCCAGAAAATGTTGGATGACACTGGATTTCATCATGGCATGCAGAATGGTATGCAACTTAAAATTACGAATTCCTGCCAGGCACAATAATGCATGCCTGCAATCCCTGCTCCTCAGGAGGCTAAGGCAGGAGGAGCAAACATGCAACATCATCCCGGGCAACTTAGCAAGACCTGTCTTCATGTAGTTTACTGGATCTTAACCTATCATGTGTAAGCCTTAGGTTCAATCCTCAGTACCAAAAATAAAATAAAGTCCTTATGAATTCTTTATTTTCCATTTAATATTTTAGGACCTTAAATGACCAGGAGTCACTGAAACTACAGAGAGTGAAACCACAAATTAAGGGAGGGGGCACTGTATATTATCAAACTTACTATTTACTGTTACATTGGATTATATATCAGATCCAAATTGTAATTTGACCTTATGGAGTAATGATATGGTAAGGAACTGAAAGACAGCAAATTCAAGGTAAATGTGCATTTTAAAGAGAGGTAAATTGAGTTGCGCTGGCACATTTAGAGTAAGTTTACTAGCAATGACAGAATGTCTCCCAAAATCTAGAAAGACTTTCTGCTACCAAATCCAGCATGGCAAAGATTTTATCTTTAGGATCAATACTTATAATACAATATAAAGCCACCTAAAATAAAAATATAAGCACTCCTGAGATTCATGGATCAGTTTCTCATCTTGCATGTTTTGTAATTTTAGTGTTTGGATACCCATTCTTATATCTGGCAATTTCATTTCAAGGAGTTTATCCCAAGGAAAGAAACAGAAAGATGCACAAATATGTGTATATAAAAATGCTCATCACAGCCTTGTTCATGTCTGAAAACAATTCTAATGTCCTACTCTGGGAGATTGAATCAATGAAGTATGAGGAAACCATGGGACAATACTTTATAAAACCATTATGGTCTAGAAGGCCATCAAATTATGTGGAAAAGTAATCACAGTATATTTCACAGCATATAATTAAATGAAAAGAATAGTATCTGAGGAGGATGGGTCCCCAAATCCCCACAGATGCCAAAATCCATGGGTGCTCAAATCCCTCCTATAAATGGCGGAGTATTTTCATATAACCTGTGCACATCTTCCTGTGTGCTCTAAATCATCTCTAGATTACTTATAATGTCTACTGCAATGTAAATGCCAAGAAAAGACTTGCTATACTGCACTGTTTGGAGAATATTGACAAGGACAAAAAAGATCTGTACGTGCAGCACAGACACAACATTTTCTCCAACATTTTCAACCTGGGGTTGGTTGAACCTGTGGGTGCTGAACTCACAGATAGAGAAGTACGTGATTGGACCATGGTTTTAACATACTGAGCAGCACATAGAAAAATGGCTAGAATGGTACACATCAATATTTTAACAGTTATCACTGGGAAGACATTAGGGGTGATTTTTACTTTCATCTTTGTGCCTTTTTCTATTTCATACCTCTCCTACAGTGACCATGCAACTTAAAAAAAAAGAAAAATGTTATTCTGCAAGCAATTACCTGACCTCACCATTCTGTCTGAACCACTGGAGTCTTTCCAGTCGGCGCTCAGTTTCCTCTCAGCAGACCCCCTCCCAATGTCCTCCTACCACCTTTCTGCTATCTGAGCACTTGCTTAGTCTACTTCCTGGCAGATGCATACCTTCCTGATGGCTCTCTGTGTCTTGTTCATTTCCATCTCTCCAGCATGGAATAGTCCAGCAATCCCAGGCTTTCTCAAAGATCCAGAAAAAAATGACCCAGACAAATCCTGAATGCCGTATTTGTACTAAACACATTCCTCCCTCTCTTGACTGGTCAGTGTGCAAAGTAGCCAGCGAGGCTACAATGTCATAGCATGCTCACTGTGATGGGCTCGGAGTATACCTGTCTACCTGGCACGCCTTCTAATAAGCACTTTCCTGTTCTCTGTACAAGCATACTGCATGGCTCGGATTTAAATACATAGTTGATTAGACATGGCAATCTTGGTCATTTCAAGAAAGCACTGAATGTAATCTCTTGTTCATGATATGGGAAATTGAGTATTCTTTTTACAGGAAACTTTCCCACTCGATAAGAGAGGATTACTCTCACAAAGGGGATTCCTGTTTCCTCAAGTTGGAAGTGGGAGAGGAAACGCTGACCTCTGTATGTAAGCCCTCCATGGACGTCAGGTGTAAAGATGCCTTTGACACACGCTCGGGAGATCATGTCGTCTAATCAGAGTCGCGGTGACCAAGGGCGTTCTCTGGACTACCTGCTGCAGATTTAGACACCGGTGCAATAACCCTCTGGCAGGTAATTAGGGACGATGCAACCCAGTCTAGACTTGGGGATTGTTCTGGTTCCAGCGTGCCCAGCCAATCAGTCGGCATTAGTCGTTACGTGCTTATTGTTAACGTGACTCAGCCTCCATGACTCATCGGCATCACACACAGAGAAGTCTGTTGTGACTGGAGATGGGCAAAAGGAATTAAGGGAGTCAAGATATGAGCTTTGCCTGAAGGTGCAGAATGTTCCCGTGCTGAGTGATGAGAACACGGTGAGACAGAGAGCAATTGCAGAGTCTTGAGGTGTTAGTTGTGTGCAGCGCCCTAGCATTGTCGGCCTAAGTAATTTAGCGCTTGGAGTATGCTGTTTTCAACGTCAATTATTTTTTAAGTTATAGATGCCTTAGCTTTACAACTTCACAACATACTCTAGAAAGGGTTAGGGGCCATCTTTCATCCGGGTCCCCAGCACCGACTGCTCAGCCACAGAGAGGCAGCCATTCAAGAATGGGGACTCGTGATAGATGTCTCCGTGGCGATTGTTTTGGTCTGTATGGCAAAATTTGCTCTGCTGACCAAATGCAGGTGACATTTTCAGAGGTACTGTCAAGCTTGATTGCCCAGTGAAACTTCTTTGGCCTGCTAATCGCTGCAAAACAGGCTCTCTCACTCTTATGAGATTTCCCCTCCTTCCTGTTCTCAGCTAGAAATACCATGAGAACAGACTGTCTCACAGTGTTTTCAGATTTCCACTTCTAGTCCCTGCCAAAAGCAGGAAGTGCAGAAGTGGGCGATAATTCTTTTTTTCTTTTTAGAACACTTTATTAAAGAGTTTGGGTTGTTACTTGTTTTTTCCCTCTGAACCTCATTAGAATTAATTTGAGCAATACTTTGAATTTACATAATGACTTTCTTACAAGGCATACGAAGAATTGTATTTATCAATGCCATTTCTCTGTAAGATAAGGTAGAAAGAGGCACGAGGCTAGGAAACATTAGAGACAGGGGTGCCTTGGGGATTTTCTACTTCAGCATTTCCTTTAACTGATGAGAAAAATTGAGACCCAGAGCTATCATGTGAGATAGAATTTGCTCTCTGCTAAGCGCTGCCCTCCCTGCATGGTGTAGCACAGTCAAGTCCATTATCCTACAGAGGTGTGATCCATACCTCTGACCAATAGCCCTCCTCAATCTGTTATGCCTTCTCCGCTTCCCTGACCCTTACCCATACATTAACATTTTCATTTGGGGAAAATCAAAAGCCAATAAGCATTTTGGAAAGGACCAGCAGTATGCCTGACTATACCATTGCAGGTAGAGATGGGAAGGGAGAAAGGAAAAGAGGATGGAAGGGAGGGAGAGAGGGAGGGAGGGAGGAAGCAAACAAGCAAAACATGAATAAAAAAAAAACAGGCAAGGGAAGGAATCAAAGCTGCATCAGAGGCCATGGCAATCATTTCCCTGTGTACTCGCTGCCTCCACTAAGCACACTGCTGTGTCCTGACAACCCATGAGTAGCTGCTCTGTGCAGAGCGCCATTTTGGTTCCATTTCCTAGAGATCATCATTCTACCTCACCTAACTCAATATCCATATGTTAGTCCATGTGTGTAGCCATAACAAAATCTCCGAGTCTGGGTAATTTATGAAGAATAGGAGTTTATTTGTCTCACAGTTCTGGAAGCTGGGAAGCTCAAGATTATGGCACCAGCATCTCAGGAGGGCCTTCTTGCTGCCTCAGAATAATGAGAAAGGGTGTCATCTGGCAGGACAGAGCATGCTTACTGGGGGGTCTCTCTTCTTCTTCTTGCAAAGCCACTAATGCCATCGTGGGGCCTCTTCTCGTGACCTCACCGAGCTCTAATCACCTCCCAGTGGCCCCACCTCCATATGCCATCAACACGTCAATTTAGAGATTAAGTTTCCAACACTTAAAACTGAGAGACACAGCCTTATCACAGTACCCCATATTTTAGATGACCACCCAAGGAGGTGAGTGAGTCTCAATTCAACACCAGTGGAAGACAGAAGCAGCTTTATGGGTTCCGTGGATTGAATTGTGTCCCCTCTCTCAAATTCACAAGTTGAAACCCTAATCTCCAATGAAACTGTAGTCGAAGACAAGGTCTTTAGAATGTAATTCAGGTTATATGAGGTCCTAAAGGTAAGCAGGACCCTAATTCAATAGGGCTGGTGGACTTAAAAATAGAAGGAACAGAGAGACCTTGTTCACCCTGTACTCACAGAAGAAAGGCCATCTGAGGACTCACTGTGAAGGTTGTCAACCACAAGAGAGCCCTCAGTGGAAATTGGATGGGCCAGCACCTTGACCATGGACCTCCCAGCCTCAAGAACTCTAAGACACAAGTAAATGTTCTTTAAGCCACCCACTCTGAGGTATTTGTTCATGGCAGCCCTGGTAGACTAATTACATAAGTTATTGATAAAGATTTGAATTTTCCCTAAGAAACACTGGTCTCCTGGCTGTCCATCCCACTCTGTCTGAACACACCTTGTGGGTGCAGTGGTTTTCCCCATGAGTTAGCCTGCACCTCAAGTAGCAGGTCTAAATGGAATCATAAGGCTGAAACTAGGTGACAGCCTTGTTCAAGGTCAGAGAAGAAGGCAGATTATTATTTTTTAGAAATTACTTGGGATTATGGTCTCTCCTTCAGACAAAGGTAGACTTACCCTGAAGTTCGCAGTGCTAAAGCATCAAGGACCCACACTTACATGGGCTCCTTGCTAAACTTGTACCTAATTTTATACTCAGTTTCAAGAAAAAATTTAGAACAGAGGCTCCACCAAATTATATATGCCTTATACCCCCACATCTCATCCCTGCATGCAACCAGTATTTATTGTAGCAGACCTATACTAGCCACAAAGAATATAGTATGGAAAATAAGGCCATCCCAGGACATCTAAGTGAGATTCAGAGTAAATAGACCGTTCAATGTAGACAAAAACAATCCAAAAATGTCACAGTGGAGTTGAAAGGAGGTGATGCTACTTTACAAGGATTTAGTAGGCATATTCGATCCAGTCTATCCCCTTGTGCCTCCACAAGCTCTGACAATGTACATTTTTCAACTGGAGGAAAATGTTATTTATCGAGAGCCTAGTGGGTTTCAGGTAAAATACTCAGTCAGCATATTTTATCCCGATCATTTCTTACAACTTCCACGAGACATGAGCATTCTTCTCTCTGTTTAGCGAGAACAGTGGAGCTCAGAGATGTTCAATCACAAGCTCTCAATAAAACTAACTTGATGTCCAAGCCTAGATGACCCAGAGGCGAAGCTTTCATTTGCCAGAACTTCTGCCAATGGCATCATGGTTGATCTAGGCTGAGTCAGGGGGAAGCACGGGAGAATAGTGACAGGGATATCCAACCTCCTGAATCAAGACTGTAGCAAAATTCCCAATGGCATGCCTCCAACCTCACTTCTATCTGGGACCCAATTGGCTTTTGTGGTGCAGAACCTGCTGTCAGTGGGTGAGCACAGGGCTACAGGCATCATTGTGCTCAGAGCACTGGTACCCCTGGCTTTTCTACTCATTAAAGGGCATCAAGCCCTGTAAAATATGGAATTTTTGAATCCATGAACTCCCTGGCTATTGATTCAATTCATGCTTTGGACATCTAATTTTGTGAGAAAAAGAAACCGTTCAAATTTTGAAAATGTTGGAGCTGAATTAATTGTGCTTGGCTACAAAAGCTTTACCCTGCATAACCCTTATGTAAGCTCCTTGTTCAGACGTGTGAGAGAGAGTGTGTGTGTGCATGTGTGTGTGTGTGTGAAATGATCACGAAGCATCCTGTCCTTTGGCTATGAGTGTAACAAGAAACACTAGTATGTCATGTTGTTTTTCTTCTTTTTATCTTCTGAAAAGACCAACCAGAAATCCACTGTGAAAAAAGCTAATGTGATACTAAGTTTGCAAATTTAAACTAAGAGCTCTGCAGTCAAGACAGGCAAAAGTTTCCATAGCAACATTAGCTCTCATCTTTAGGATTTTCAGTCCCATTAAAGCCATTATAATCATCCTGTTATATATGCCCATGTATATACAGTGTGGTTGGATTTTACATTGAGGCTTACTTTCCATATTTTAATTAGAAATGGCTTCTCTATGGATCTGTGTGTGTTTCATAAGCACATCTTTGGTCACTGGATAGTATTAAGTAGCAAGTTGATTTCTTTTATTCTTCCTCCAATTTTTTCCCTTTTAAGTTCCATTTCTTTAATACCTTGGATGCTGAAAGTAGAAAGAATAAATCCACCTTGTTATAATCATGGTTCCACCTTCAAGTATAATACAAAACCAATTTCGGTGGGTAGCAAGAGGATGACACAGGGCAGAGACTAAGTAAACACTCTCTGAGATTCCCACAGTGTAACATATTCATCTAGCTACCCCTACATAGAGTTTCTATATACTTTTAGAGCTGGAAAGGAAACTGACTTTATTCACGGTTGCAGACACAGCGAGCACTGGGAGAAAACATATAAATACATGTATCCTCAACTAAGTTGAGTGGAGAATACAGTAAAATCCCACATCAACTGGAGAGGGTAGTTTTACTCAGTGTTTTATGAACAACCCATAGAAAAGCACATGCAGAATGAACATTTCCTTGGAAGGGGTAGGGAGCCTACTTATTGTATAGTCTTGCTAGCAATGTAGGGGGTGTTCATTTTTTTCAAAAAATGAGTGAAGCAGATGGGGACAGCAAGGATGCTGAAAGAGTCCCATAAGTGGCCCCAACATGCAATGGCACTGGGCACTTGAGGATACCTGCGGTGAGCATCAGGGAGGGAACATTTCTTCAGTGCAATTTTAGTCTGAAATAGTATCCTGGTGTCACCAACATGGAGAAACCCTGAATGAAACAGACAAATGCATGTGGCAGAAGGCTTCTAGTGAAGCCAGCCTGCAGTGATCAGGGCTATTTTTAGTCTTCTAATGAAGAAAGCAGCTGTATTCAGAAAGGATGTCACTTGCTGCTTGTGAGACGAATTTGTTCTGTTCTGGGGCTCCAGCACTCATCAGCAGTGAACCTCCTCTGAGATCCTCAGAGAGGGGCCCCAAACAGTAATTACCCTGGGTTTGGGCTTTCCTTTTTTAGGAGATAAGAGAATATTCTTAAGAATCCTATCAAATGGACCCATTAGATTCAGGGAATGAACAGCTAAATCATCAGCTATTCCTATGTCTTTCTGGAACAAGCATGGGCTTGAAAAAAATCAATTTCAAAGCCTTCAGGAGTAAAGGACAAAACTCCAGCTTACTCTTCCTATGACCTGAGTACTAAGCCAGTGTATAGAAAACAGGAGACATTCACCAAAACTGAAAGGCAAGCACTGGCAAGTGACCCACTTTTAGAAATAAGAACAAGCCAAAGGGAACAGCTCAGGTTTAGGTCAATGGTATACAAGGGCACCGAGTGGGTCGAAGGTGTGGAAAGGAAGAAATCTGTCACCTCAATGCTGACCCTGCCATACCATGGTGACAGCAACCACGCTCTCATGTCTCCAGGTCTCGTGACTTTTACGTGTCAACTATACAAGGGCTTTTGTTGAACACAATGGATCCCAAGTACAACCTGCATTAGACAGCTCCAATTTTTCAGTAGAGAATATTTTATTTCTAAATATTTAACTTTCTGGCAGACATTGCCCATTATGTTGGCAAGAACAGGGAAAAATGCCATAGCCCTGCAAATGAGGGCCATAAATCACATCCACAGGTCTAAACACTTCTCTGCCCCAGAAAAATGGAAAGTTCCCCCCATAAAACTTGGTCTTCCCCAAGTAGAAACAGTCATCACATGGGAATCAGATTAAGCGACGAGGACTTCGTTGGAGCTGTCTTGCAAAGTGATGGGCCAGACACTACTCAACCCCAACACCTTAAAGATCTTCCCTGTCTTTTGTGGAGGGGCCAGTCTGATCTCTACCGGAGCTGTGCTCCCTTCAGGTCCTCAGACTGAAGTCCCTTTGCTATTTCCTCTTACTTCTAACTTTGCCTAAGAAGTCAGCCTATGCCTGGCACCGACGTGGCCTGAAATGCTTTTCTGCAACCACGTCAAGAACCTATCCAGGGTGAGTTGAGTTCCTTATCCCCTCTTTGAGAGATCTCCTCAGACTCCATGCAGTGACAAGACTATTAAGCCAGACTCTAATACAGTGAGATCCAATCCTCCATAATTTTTTCTAGCCACCCTAAACTCCTTCTCATTTCCTCCTTGTGAACACTGAGATGGGCCATTCAAGACAAAGTGGCAGCATTCCACCTTCCAGGGCTAGATATCACTGCCCGTCACAAATGCCACCAGTTGCGAGGGACAGCTGAGTGCTGGACATGGAGCGTATCCAAAGGAAATGCACATCAAACAGAAAATGTACACAGTGCTTTTAAGAGTTAGCATGAATATGAAGAAAAATGAAACAAATATAAAAATTCCATTAATATAATTTAATTCATTACCTACCTACCAAAATGATATATCAGGGATACTGCAGTAGATAAAAATACTATCATTAAAATTAATTTTACCTATTCCTGCTAGTGGCTACTAGAAAAATTTTAATTCCATGCAGTTCACATTTATATTTATATAGACAGCTGCTGTGCTAGACACACTTTAAGCTACTGTTAATATTTCTTCTCCAGGATTCTTTTCTCCAACCTGGGGAATCTCATTTCTTTTAAGTTTTTCTCCTAAATTACTTTTCCAAGACTAGGAGCTATTGTTACTCTTCTCTGAGCCTCCTTTGTGGTAGAGCTTTGAGTAGATATAATACATTTGGACCAAGCATTTATACAACACGTGCTGTAGTTTGGATGCAAAGAGCCCCCAAATCCTATGTGTTAAAGGCTCAGCCCCAGGATCGGAAGTAGTGGAACCTTCAGACAGTGGTTAGTCCTGTCTCCTGACCAGCACACCTTTAAATATAGCTCTCTTTTCTGAGGTGCCAGTGTCCTCTCTGGAAGTTAAATTCTCAGCTTGGGGCCACATCAAGGTCCCTGGGTACTCTCTTTGTTTCTCGATCCAAGAGACCTTAGAAAATGGGCAGGAGCCAGGCAGCGATTAAGATGAAATCACCTTGTAGGGGTGGATCCTCTGCAAAGCTGTAGTGAATCTGCCTGGTACTTCTTAGTTCCCCCATGGGTAGCTCTTTCCTAGCTCACTGATGGACCCAGCTCCGTGGAGGCACCACTGAACCTGTGGGTCCCTGTGTCCATTTCACACTCAGCATCCCAATCCCCTCTCTACTCTTCCTGGAATCTGGCATCTCATTTGAAAACCCTTCTACCACATGGACCCCCGTGGCTCTGCAGAGCTCACTGTGTGAGTGAGTCACTCTCTGCCGGCTTGCATTTGTTAGCACCCCTGTTTACATCAATCAATGTTGTATTGCCAAACAGTAATGAATTGAAATCTGAAAGGCCAAGTTCCGGGGAAATAGAAGGCTTGACAAGCCCAGTCTGGGGCTAAGAGTTTAAACACAGTACCTCCTGCCCTGATACCATTTTACTATACCTGGCACAGGATTCCATTTTTGCATCTGTCACACTGAGCTGGGATTTGTACTACAAGCCTGTCTCCCCTATGACTCCTCACAGAAGAAAATGGGCTGTATTTATTTCCTTATCTTTAAACTTAGCATGGTTCTGCTTACATATTCGGTATGCCATAAATGTTTGAGGAATAAATGAAATATACTAGTCAGCTCTGCTTGGCAAATGGAGTGGAAAAAGACTTCCCTTAGCCCAAGATCAGAAATCTAGCTAGTGAGCCTTTAGGAATATAGTTATTAGAAGGAGAAATAAGTTTCTTAGGCTGGTCCCCATGGGGAAGAATACAGGAGGTGAAGAGGGAGGCAGCCCCATCCAACAATGCAGGGTAACAGACACTGCAGGGCAAGAGGAAGAAGGGGGCGGGGCAGAGAGATAAATGTTTCCTCTCTGCACCTTGGGCACTAAGCCAGAGCGACCTGGCATTGGCTAGGCTTAGACAGAACAGCACACAGTGTAGGGGAAGGTGTCTGGGATCAGAGGGAGGATGTTGGATACTCATTGATGGAGAGATGGGGAGCATGGCAGATCCCAAGGTGAAGATTTTATATAAGATGAATGATGGTGCTAAGATTAGCTAGGCTGAGAAGAGGCAGCCAAGGCAGACAGAGAACCTGGCAGCCCAGCACTCTGCTTTCTCACTTTGGGAGGAAGAACACGAGGTTCTCCACATTGGTTGGAGTTCCCCTGAAGTGGGCCACGGTCTCCCCTTGGCTAACCCACTGCTGGTGCTTTGCAGAGGTGGCCCTGTGTGCACCTGATCGGCATCACCTATTGCACGTGCAAATTCTCTGGCTTGCCCAGGCCTGTGGCATCAAGACCTGTAGGAGGCCCAACCCTTTGTCCTCATCAGGCCCTCCAGACAACGCTGATGTGAGCTAGGCTGGGAAATGCTGGCTTTAGTCCTCTTACGCTGGAAGATTGGGCCCCAGCTGATTTGAATTCACTGCCAAGGTGGTTGCTGGCTCATGGCTTCTACTAGTTTTTGTGACTTGACACAAGTCTCCTCCTCTAACTGGACTTGTTCCCACTTCTGTAAAAAGGAGATCAAACCGTCTTCTGGACCTCATGAAAGGACTGGATTGCATGGCTCCTGGATTTGCACTGCAACTCTATAGAAGCAATCTATAGATTGCTTGAGAAAGAAAAGAGAGAGACCAAAAAGGAAAAGAGGAGCGAGAGAAAAAAGAGGCCATGATGACAAAAAGCCATCCAAAGAGTATTCCACAAGGCAGTGTGGCTTTTAGAGGTGGCTGTGGGATATTTTTTTACCAGAAATAAATATATGGGACAAGCAGCCTTGGTGCCTTCCTTGGTAACTGAAACAGCTCTCCTGAGATCTTCTCAGAAGCAGATGTAAATGGATATTCATGAAAGGAACATTCCAAAACTTTTCATTTCAAAATGAAGACTCTAGAACATGACAGGTTTGGGTCTTTGGAGAGACAGCTTTAGTAGCCTCTTCTGCTTTGCTCTTTCATGTACCATGTAAATAAAGAAGAATTCTTGGAACTCTCCTAGAAACTGTTTCTGGAAACTCAGAAGTTCAGTAGTCTGGACACTCCTGTTTCCAGAGGCCCCCTAGACCCTGTGGGACTAGGCAAACAGGAATACCTGGGCACTTCGGGTAGGAGCAGGACTGGAAATAAAAACATAAGGTTCTGTGTGACTCAGGGAGCAAGAGTCTTGGCTGGGAGCCCAGGCTGCATGGGGAAGTTGCAGGCACGGCCAGGAGCAGAGCAGGGGTTCAAGTTACCACCTTCCAAATGGGGCAAATCCAGCACAGGGGAGGAGTGGGTGAATGGACCCTTAGGAATCCAACTGCAGGCTCTAGAATGGCCACCAGAGTGCCCGACAGGGGGATTGAATATAGGATGGCATGGAGCCAGGGTTTAATGCCCGGGAAGAACTGACTTCTCAGGTCCAAATAGTATATGATAAAAGCAGTGTTCCTTAAGAGTTACACAGAACTCAAACTGGACAACTGTGCACTATGGCACTGTGTGATGGCTGAGACACCAGGAGATACAATGCTGGGTGACCCGAACATTTCCTCTACACAGTGCCCCTTCGTTCTGGACTGACATAAGATGCCTAACAAGTTAAGAGCACTACACAGAGGGCACGAATTTAATCCATCTTGTAATTGCTTTTTCTCCCCTCTTCTTCTCTCTTACCCTCCTAGTCTCTGATGCAGTGGTGGCAAAACAATGCCACATGTGCCAGGTGGACACACAGAGCCCACTCTGGACACACAAGCCAAGTCGCCCAGCAGCCGAGCCCTAGATAACAACTGTTTCTTCTAAATGAAAGCCTCCGCATTCAGGTCTAATTGCAGTGCTGGCACTTAGCGATAAATAAGCAGGTTTGGGGTTGCTGTTCAGGCACTCGGGCTCTAAAAGGTTCGCTATCACTGCCCTGGTCGAAGACTGACAGGGTGGCTGGGATCAGAAATAGGGCTAAACATTAACCAGAGCCATTTGAGATTTAACTGGATATCCCTTTCTTAAATCTGTTCACTTTGAATCAGTTTGGTTCAAGTTTAATCAGAAAGCCTGACTCTTTTTTGCCTGTCAACTTGATTATTTTAAGCTTAAGAAAAGGAAAAAAAGAAAAGCAGATGACAAGATCATTATGTTTGTTGCAAACTTCTTTTCACAGAGGTTTACACGAGCCCCCCAAGTATGCCCTAGATAAAAATCTTGGGGGAAATTCAGTCTGTATCATTAATGTAAAAGTTACTGGTGAGGTCTGGGAGAATAAAGTCATTTCATAAAAGAGAGAAAGGCTAACAAAGGGGTGGCTTGGAGTATGTCTTGGCATGAGATGGCCAAGATACAAAGAAAAAGAAAAAATATATACCTAGCACATCCCCTCCTTAGAGTAGAACTTTGTTTTATGGGAGACGTAATTATCTCCTAACTTCTCCAATGCTGACTGTCTAGCTAATTCTATAGAGAGAGGCTATTTAAATGTTCCCAAACGCCACGCTGGTAACACTTGCATATAATCTTCAGGCCTCCCAAAGAGTTTCCAGAGCAGCAGGAGCTGCAGTGCAAAATTGTGTAGCATGAAAAGCTTGTCAAATCTAAAAGCAGGCACCTTTTGCTTTTGTATAATCCCAGGCCTCATTTAGAGACTGTGCACATTTGCTTGTTATAATAATGGTTCTATCGAGGCCGCAGCAAGAACTCAGACTGGTGTCTGAAACAAGAAATAACTATTAGAGAACTCATTGGGAGAGGGTCCCAGTGTGCGGGCCTTTGGGTGTGAGGCGTTGTGGTTGTGGGATGCCAACAATTGGAGAAGACACTGGTAGAGCTCTGGTAATGTAAACTCCCCCAAGAGGGGTTCAGATCTACCATAGGCACGGACACCGTATCTCATTGTCTGGTAGCCCCAGCTCACGGAAGACATGAGAAGGATCCTCTGTCTCATCCTGGGGCCAGTTATATTTCTACAAGTTCCTGTGGGTAGGACCAATGCTTCTACGTGGGTGGCCACAGCAGGAGCAAATTCTCCAAGATCACTGTCAACTACAGTAACGCCATGTTTGTTGATATTTTTGGGTAATCTGGTGGGGGTGTCTTCACAGTGACTGAGAAGAGATGAAGGCGTGTACCCTTCTGTGTATGCTTCCCGAACCGTCACCTACTCTACTATAATGGTAAGCCTTCTCATTGCTGAGACAAAACACCAAACACCTGAAACGTACAGGAGGAGAGACGTCAGGAGCAATTCTACATAATTTGGGGGAAAATCATGATTAGGGCCTAGTTTTCTTGTCTACAGGCCAGCTACAGGCATGTCGAGACATAACTCCATCTTTGCCTCCGGTTACAGCTAAGACTTCAAGGGTCCCGAGATGCCGCAGGACCACACCAGCTGGAGACATCCTGGGAGAAACCAAATCTTCATCTGCATAGTTCCTCATTGTTCTAGGATTTCTGCTGTCCCCCTCCCCCTCCCCCCAGTCCTCTGTTACATTTGTTTCTCCCAATGTACTGAATAAAGATGAGGCAAGCTCCGGGGTTTCCATAAAGTCTCATTTTTCCTATCTTTCCTGTATCAGTATCATAGGTTAATTCTCCTTGTGCTGTCGTGGCTCACAGGAGACCAGGACTTACCACAGAGGTTCTAGTAACGTCCCCTTTCTCTGTTCCCCACATTTGGTGCCCAACGTGGATGTGAATCGGGTCTACTGGTAAACTCGCCTGTGAGACAAACTCGGAGTAAAAGACACAGCACTTGGATCTCCCAGGACTGTTTCCAGAAGTGGACAAGGGACACTGGTGGTAAGTGTGTCCAGCAACCTTCTGTCTTTGCTGAGTTGAAAATATGGTTCAGTCTCTGTCATCACATCAGATCAGTGTAACTTTGTCAGATTATTCAAGTCGCAATTACAGCAAGCTATGTATCTGGTACTGAAGGACACTGTGATGAACTGGTTAAAAGACATAGAAATGTACGTCCCATCTTTTCCTAAGGAAGGGACAATTAACTTAATAGCATGGGAACCTGTAGGTACCATTCTCTGTGAGGCCCGGAGAAGGGGTGAATATCTTTCCCCGCAAACGCTACCCTCTTGGGCCTTAGTCCACTCTGCTGTCCAATTCTCTTATCAGCTCAGGAGACCTCACCTACCCCTTTCCCCACCAGCCTTCCGGCCATGCTTCCCCTTGTTCAGCTTCTTTCCTGGTTTGCTTTCATCTCTCTGCTTCTGTTCCAACACCGCAGCAGGCTGAGGAGGACCCTGACTCACCCACCCCTCAGCCTCCCCAGGTAGCTCACAAAGCTCTAGCTGCCCCGCTTGTGAAGCCCACTTCTGAGACCACTCCCTATCACCGTACTCCACAAAAGGCCAGGACAGTGAGCAAGGAGGTTGGAGATCCTCGATTTTGCCTGATCCTGACAACCCCCAGGTGGACGTGGATGTTCGTGCCTCGTTTGATTTTAACATCCTAAAGGATCTCAGGCAGAGAGTGCTAACGAATGGCATCCAAAGCCCACAGACGGTGGGTCTGTTGGACAATGGAGTCAGGCTTATTCTCTTCTTCCACATGATGCCTTTCACCTTGCAAAATTGTGCCTGTGCCCCCGCTCAGTATCTCCCCTTTGAGGAGGAACTGCATCCGTTAATCAGGGCGCAGGCTCCTAAGAATGCTCCCGGAGATGCTCAGGCAAGAGAAGTTACTATTGATATGTTATCTGGCACAGGTGACTTTTCAGATCTAAACAGGCAAGCCTATTGCCTGGCGTTACTATTACTCTTAAGCCAGTTAGGGGACCTCCTGCGGAGGGCTTGGGCTTCTGTGCCAGTTCCGCAATCTTTTACTCAAATCATGCAAGGGTCGATGGAAAATTACTCCGAATCTGTAGTGAGAGTACAACAAACTATTAGAAGGCAGATTTCTAATTCCCAGGCAGCAGGCATCCTGATTTTACAGTTAGCCTATGAAAATGTTAATATGGGTTGCAAATAGGCTATAAATCCTGTTCACTCCTCTACAGATCTTGGAGCATATATGAAGGTGTGCCAGAATACTGGGTCTCCCTTATACAATTCGGCTCTGATGGCTCAACCCATCTCCCACCATTTATGTGGTTCACACAATGATTTAAGATGTTTTAATGTGAGAAAATGGGGCATCTCAGAAAAAACTGTAAAATTAAAGTGGCTTCACAAGGCTGACCCAAAGCCACTGGGCCAGGCTTCTAAAGAAAAATGTTACCCCCTGGCTTTTGCCCTTGCTGCTGAAAAGGCATTCACTGGGCTAAAGCCTGCCCCTCCAAATACGGTAAGGATGGTACATGGCTGCCAGGAAAGCAGGAATCAGACCTAGGAAATAATAGGAGATCAGGGCCAGGGAACTCCAGTCCCTCTAAGTCAGCGGTACCTGGTTCAGACCTGTGCACAAGTACAAAATCAGACAGCGTGGCTGTCTAGAGGGACATTTCTTCCCTCATCAAGAGAATACTTGCTGCTGCTCAGAGAGTTCACCTGCTGGGAGATGAAACTCCAGTATCCATCCCCATAGGAATTTACCGATCCCCACGCCCCAGAACAATTGGTTTGATACTTGGAAAATTCTAACTTTGAAAGGCATTATTGTTATTCCAGCTACTGTTGATTCTGATTGTACCTCTGAATGGTGTGTTCCTGTTAGTTCCATGGGACTTTGGGTAATAGGACAAGGAGACTGGGACTTACTACAGAAGTTCTAGTAACGTCTCCTTTCCCTGTTCCCTGCAGAGAGACGCTTATTTTGGCTCACATTTCAGAGGATTCAGTCCTTGGCTGGCTGGCTACAGAAACAGCATGGAGGAGGCAGGACAGAGGCAAGCAGCTCACCCTATGGCAGCCAAGAAGCAAACAGAGAAAGATGGGGGGGTGCTAGGGACAAAAATATGTTCTTCTAGGTCATGCCCCAGTGTCCCAACAGCGCATTCAGCTATGAAATGATCACTAGATGAATCCACTGGTAAGTATAGCACCCCAAGATCTAGTCACCTTCCAAACATGAGACTTTTGAGGAGGATTCTAGATCTAAACCACACCTACCTACTGAAACATGGGACTTACTCTGATATAATACTTGTAGTCCTGGTCTTATACATGGAAAACTCTAAGAGACAGCTCGGTGTTCTTAGATTGAACTTGTTGGAGGAGAGGTGAGAATACTCCGAGGGTGGAAAGGAGGAATCCAGCGAGGTGTCAGAAGAAAAGGAAGGAAGGGAAGAGAGTATCCATTCGGGCTCAGGGAGTCCCCTGCAAGTGATACAGCAATCAGCTATAAAAAGGGTCCTTCCTCTCTGTTATTTCTTGAATCAGTGCTTCCCCCCCACACACACACACCCGGAGTTTCAAAGCATCTTCCACTGATCAGCATTAGCAGAGACATTTGACAGATCCACATCAGAGAAGCACTTTAATTACAGGGAGGCTCAGAGCAAGGCGAGGCAGTTCCATCCCCCTCTAATCAGACCGTCTGAGTAAAGAAAGCAAGAGAGAGATGCATCCACTCAGGGCTAAAAATAGGCCCAGCAGTCACCGGGCTAGCACTGCCAGGCCCCTTCCTGGGTGGACTTTCCTCCTCTTTTATCATCTGCTTGGGCACACCCTACACTCTGCTGCCTCTTCCAATTTCGAGTAGTAAAAAGAGCACGTGCTAGGTTGCCTGGGCAGCTACTGCTAACTGTGTACTTTGGCCAGGTTACTTAACAGTCCTCAGCCACAAAATGGGGAGAACAAGGGCTGGGGGGTGTGTACAACATGTGCTTAGCTTGTCTGAGGTCCTAAGTTCAGTCCCCAGCCCCCAAAATCAATTAATTAAATTAAGTGAGGATAACAATAATGCTAACTGTATAGCATTATTGTGAGAGCTAACTGAATGAATACAAGTACGCTACTTGGACCACTGCCTGGCAGGTAATAAACACTTGGCAATGTTGATGGTTACCTTATCATAATTAAAGAACCATCCTGGTCTGGGGTTGAATATGTCATGGCTTAAATACATGCATACATACCTACATACATGCATACATACATTAAGTAATTAGATCCCAACACAGGGTTTGCAAACATTTTCTATAAACAGCCAGATAGTAAATATTGTAGACTTTGCAGGCCACGTGATCTCTGACGCAACTACTCAACTTGTAAATGGTAAGCATGTCTGTGTTCCAATAAAACTTTATTTACACACACACACACACACACACACACACACACACACGCACAAAGGCAATGCCCACATTTGGCCCATGGCTATAGTTTACCAGTCCTTACCCTAGACAATCAGTCCCATGAGAGATGGACCTCAACATGTTCCTCTATTTACTCAGCTCTGTGTGGCACACAGTTGGTGCTCACATTATAATTCTTTGTAAATGAATGAAAACTAAACAGGGACTGTTCATTCCTTTAAACCCTGGACTTTGGCACCCCATTCAGACTGTGAAATGAGCAACTCTAAGTTCTGCCAACAGATGTGACCAAAGAGCTCCTGGGAAGGGTACACCATGTCCATCCAAGACGTCAGACTCCCTGGGAAAGTAAATACTCATTATGTCCAAAAGAAAACAAAAGCTAAAGACTACAAACAGTGACAGAACTGACATTTGTGCAACTTTATCTGATCGATCGTCCGTATGGGCTCAGACCCACTGAAAGCAGTTGGGCATCTCTGACACCTGTGTAGGAGCTGAGGGATACAGGGATCTTTAGCTGCTTTGTTCCCAGGCTCTTGGGTGGGAGAAGCTATTCAGCACCTGGTGAGGTCAAACAGGTACCTGACCCTGTGAGCTGAAGCAAGTGACTTTCCTCTTTCAGCTTGTGTTCCTTCTCTGCAAATTGGAAAGAATGTTACCACAGACCATGGTTGCTGTGAGGACAAACTAGGGTAGTGCTGAGCACACGGCCCCTATCTACAGGCCTTCAAAAAGGTTGTCTTTATTGCCAGTTGTGGTACTCTGGGAGGCTGAGGCAGAAGGACTGCAAGTTCAAGCTCAGTCCGGGCAAAGTAATGAATTAGTGAGACCCTGTCACAAAATTTTAAAAATAAATAAATAAAAATGGGCTGGAGAAATAGGTCAGGGAAAAGGCCCTAAGTGATTATCTTTAGCTTTATTGTTTCTGGAATAGTAGATAGTATTTATTAATCACTAAGCCACCATCTTGGTGTTTTCACTTAAGCAAGTTGTCTAAGGGTCAATGCTGCCACCATACTGTAGAATGAAGAAGCTGGAAATGTAGTGCTTCCTGCTGCCTCCCCCCTTTATGTCACTGCCTTCTTCCTCTTTCTCGACTCCTACCTACCTGGTGATTTCCATGCCTGCAGGAGGCAGCAGTGTTCTGAATACCGAGGAACAGGGAATCTTGTGGAGGCTAGACAATCTGGCCCCATCTCTTAACCCAAGAGGGAAGAGGCATGCTCTGCAGCAGGTGTGATCAGCAGGTATGACTGAGAGAAGATATAGCTACTGTTCACAGTGCTGTTCTGGGGAGATCGGGTCCCCCTTCAGATGAGCAGCTGCCCGGGCACGATCCAATCTGAGCTCCTCATTTTGCTTCACTCTCCTTATTTCAGACCAGAAAATAATCACGCTAGAGCTGTGGAGGGTATAATTTAAATGAGGGTTAAAGCACTTGGCAAAAAATAAAACATAATTTATGTAGGGTAGCTTCGTTTAATAGGAATGATTATACAGAATACAGCAGCAGCTACCATAGGTCTAAAATAGTTTTAGGAACAGCTCTGCCCAGAGGCTAAATGACCTCAAAGTACCTTCTCACTCTGATCTCCATGGCTACCGTACACTCGTCAACTTCAGAATAATAGGGCAGGAAAGTTAGACTTTATTGTGATCAGCCCACCAAATCCAGCCCTCTTAGGTATAAAGAGTAAATGGACCTAAAACGACCCAATGCTTCCAAGAGATGTTTGCTTAGAAACAGATAAAAATGATTTGTTGTTGCATGCACCTGAGTAGGTGCTGATAGAGAGCCCAGGGGTACTTGAAAACTATGGATTCTCTTAATTAATGTACACTTTTATCTGTAGTCTCTGGCCCCAATCTTGAGGGGGTGGTACTTTGTTTTTAGCTAGATATACAAAGAAGCTAGGGATTCTTTAAATGTGCTTAGCAAAACTTACCTTCATATGTAGTGCAAATGTAAATCTCAGTCCCATCTAAATCACAATTTCTATTTCAACGTATGCAATCTTTTCAATATGTGCAATCTGCATTTCTAAGGGTCCAGGCCCCCAAACTGCAATGTCTACAATGTTTCCAGGTTGTGGCCTTTCAGGGAGCTAGGTTTGGAAGCACATAGCAACCTCTCACATATTACACCTTCACCCTCACCACAGTGCAGTGAATACCTGTAATCCAACTGGCCAAGAGGAAAAGCAAATAAAGCCAAGTGACCTACTAGCCTTTCTATGGATCCTGGCCCATGGGAACATTAGTTGAGGTCCAGATCTTTTGTTCCTAGGTTGACAGCCAGTGAGTGAGAGCATGTAGCTTGTATGATCAATGGGGGTTACCCCATTGTGACTCCTGTGTTGACTGGATGAGAGTTTGTAGGGAACAAGGCCCAGCTCAGGGGTGAGGGGCAAAGTCCACCATGCAATGCCCCCCTGTCCCAGGGGTGTGTGCTGGACCAGAAGAGACACAGAGCTGCACAATCCAGGCTCCACCAACCGTTTCCTCACTGCCTTCACTCTGCGTCCCTAGCTCCAAGCTCAGGACCTGGCCCATTGATCCCTCAGTGAAACCAGTGAAAGAATGAGTGAATGAATGGATATTTGTGTCTTTGAACGACCAGAAGTTCCCAAGCCACAGGAAGGCGTGTGTTAAAAAGTTCAGAGCAAAGGAATTTATGTGGGCATAGTAAAGGAAGTAGAAAGTTTGTGTTCTGTGTGAAATTACTTGCCCAGAAGGCCAGGTGCCAAACATCCAATGTCAACCCTTTGTTCAAAGAAGAGCCCACCTGGCCTCTTAGGAGACAGAAGTCTGTGATATTTTCACTCATCTTGGGAGTGCAAATGATCATTTTTCAAGTTGATATAGACTTGGAGTGGCTCAGGTTTGCTGGAAGCCACCCACCTCTTAAGACCAAGCAAGCACAAGCTTGGATCCAGCAGGTGGCACTTTGAGAGCAGAAGATCTTGGATACCAGGTAGAGCTTGGGAAAGGTTTTAAAATTCATCTAAACTAGTAAGAGAAGCGGCAAGCTACTGCAGGCAGGCAGGCCTGGGGGTATGGATGATCAGTGTTTAGCTATTAATAACACCATTAACTCTCCAAAGGCCCTAATTTAAGCCTGAGATTTGGGAAGAGGAGAATTTTCCTGTGAAAATCTAAAGCACACAAAATCATCCTGCATCCTGAGGCAACTTGGAAGAAATAAGGTCACAGGGCCTTCCTGAGAGCTAGGATGCTTACATTTAGTGATTTTTATTCCCCTTCCTATTAAATGTGCCATCTGGAAGTAAGCTTACCATCTGGAAGGACGTTAACTGAGTTCCAAATGGATCTCTGTTTGATCCAATAGATATGGACAGGAGAACACCAAGAACAAACTCTATCCCAGATTCCAAGCTGGCTGCTAGAGCATAGATATTTCCAAACACAAGCTAAAACCAAGCGTTGCACGAATCAGTGAGGAGTAGGCTCTTCGGTAAGAAAGAAAAGACTACGAGAAGGAGAAAATCTCACAGAGACGGGCCCAGTGCAAACTACAGAATATGAGGGCACCCAAAGGACTTCCAACCCTACAGGTTACTGCTCAGGAGGATCATGTCATCCTTGCAGGCTTTACTTTGTTTTACCAAAAAGGTCACAGTCTGTTTTCATTGTCTGGCACATCTGAGAAGGGTAGAAGAAAAAAAAAAAGGTAAAGATTAACTTGACTTTTTCACCCTGTGCCTGTGCCAAGCCCTTACGTGCACAATGCCACAGAGATAGAGGAAACAAAGTCAAGTGCAAAGGTGCCTGATGTGTCTCCACACCAACCTCAGCAGCCCCAGCACCGAGACTGGAGGACTGGAATGGGTTTGTGGTAACCTCTTCCTGACTTTTGTTCTGCCTGGTCTATAAATGCAGTGCTTCTGTGTGTTCCAAGATGGGTAGACTAACTGTCCTTCCAATTGAACCAAATTGTAAATAAACTAATTTTTCCCTGTTTTAATGAGTTTTTCGTATATTTTGGGGTGTGAGAAGCCAAACAAATGCAGAAACTCAGAGAGCAGGGGCCCAGAATCAGGCCTGACCAAGCTGTAGCAGACCTAGTTCAAGCTTACCAGATACTAGGAAGGCAAAGGAAGACTTGGAAAATATGAACAGAAATGCTGTTTTTTCACCTGGATAAGAATACAGTCATCCCTCCATGTATGAGGGGGACTGGTTCGGGACTCCTGTGGGTCCCGAAATCCATGGATGCTCAAGTCCCTTTTGTAAAATGGCATCATATTTCCATATAATCTATGTAATCTCCTGTGTACTTTAAATCATCCTTACATTATAATACCTGAGTAATGTAAATGCTATATAAATAGGTGTAATACAGGACTACATTGTATGAGGAATAAGAAGAAAAAAGACTACATTTGCATTACAGTTGTAAAGTTTTTTTGAGGACACTTTATCCATGGTTAGTTTTACAATTGTAATTTTTTTTTTTTGAGGACATTTTAGCCATGGTTAGTTGATTTTGAGGATGTGAACCTGTGGATACAAAGAACCTACTATACTAATGGGTGTTGCAAAACCAGCCAGTGCGATACTTGGCACCTGGTGTGTGTTCAATAAACCGTTGAACACACATTGTTGGTGTCTTACAAATGCTTAACATACCTTCCTTTCCTGGTATACAAAGCACCTTTATAATATTCATGTATTTGTGTGTCACAAGAACTTTGTGAGATGGGAGAGAACTATTTCTCAATACTGTCTTGCTCATGATAAAAATTTTTGGAGACATGATGAATTATCCAAGCTCCTGTGTCTAAAGAAATAGAAATCTCAGACTTGAAAGTGACATGATTGGTTTCTAGCTTCAGGGGCTTTTTGCTGTTCCAACTGCCTCATCCCCTTTACAATGTGAATATTTTCCCTTTTTCCTTAAATGTGCTCTCATTCGGCATCTATATGCCTAAAAGGTAGTACAAATAAAGACTTTAAGGTCATCTTTCAAGGGTGTCTCATTTCAGATATGTAAAATATATGTATTTATATATTGTACATATATAGAGAGACAGAGAAGATAGTTGTATTTATAATTATAGATATAATCATATTGAGTAAACCCCTTTTGATTATTTGGAGATAAGGTTATATGTGTGTGAAACAGAATGTTTCTACTCTGAGCTAAAATATTGAAGGTAGTAGGAGGCACCTAACCCTGATATTCAAAAAGGGAATCTTGGCTATAATTCTAGCCTACATACTAAAATTTAGTATACTACACATTTGGCCAAGTGCATATAAAATAAAAATACTTATAGCTAAATAGATAATGATGACATGTAGTCTAAATTAGAAAATGATAAAAGAAATTTTCCTACAAAACAAAGGTATTATTTTCATGTTTTATGATTACCAATGTGAGGTTAGAGGGTTCTAATTTGTACTTGTAATTTCACTAAAGGCTTCTATAAATTCTCCTCATAAAGCTTTGTTTATGCAATAACTAAAAACATTAAAAAATGAAACTTGGGAAGCGAGAATTTTCTGTGGCTGGTCATAGACTCATTTTTCTCTAAACGACAGCCTTTTTTCCAGTCCAGCGTAGTTACTGGAACACAATGGGATGCTTCATCCACAGGTATTTATTACGTCTAATAAAAACATTGTGGAATTTGCACAGCATTTCCAGACCCAGGAGGTTTCCTTTCATTTATTTATTCATTCACTGTATTTTTGTAAGACAGTATTTTTTAAAAAGCCAGGGAATCTCGCGTTGGAATCACTTTGTCTAGCATCGTTGGTACGTGTGCTCATCCACAAACCTGCCCAGTCTTTCTTGGCACGTGACACACCACAACTTTTGCAAAGTTGAGAGACTCAGAGATCTGTGTTTCCTGGTGGGAAAAATACGATGTGGCTCCTATAGCTTTTCCTTTCCTGGTAGTAGGGGTTTAATTAGTGATGCTGGAAAACTAAGCTAAACACAGATACTGGGGACTGCTGTGGCCAGGCTTCTCACTGTGGGGTGTTTGTGCTTCCCCTTCTCTTGTGAGTTCAAACTGGTGACCAGGGCTTCTCAGCCTTTTCACTTTCACAACAAATTACAAGTGATATTCATATAAGGACAATGGGGGGACTATGGATGCAGACCTTGGCCACAAGTCCAAAGAGCTCCGCCATCCTGCGCTCCATTCACAATGGTTAAGGACATTCATTTCCTTGGGGCTTTGGTAGCCCATTCACCATAGGCTGAAAAGCAACTTCAGTTTTGGATCCCAAGAATGGAGGGAGAAAGCAGTGGAATGTATAAATTTCGAATTAAAATTCAAGTTAGTATTGGCAACAAATCTCCTTTACTATTATTATTCCAAATACTTCCTTTCAAGTCATAATACTAATCTAGGGTTGAAATTAGAGAAAGAAGCCACAACACTGACCACCGGCTACACAGCCAATGGCAGTATCCTGTGGTATAGTCATTTTGAAGTCTGGGCTTCAATTTTGCACAGCTGGACATTTGCTTTTTTTTGCAGTGTACCAGATTCAGATGGTCTAGTTGACATTACCCAACCTCATAAGAAACTGATGTGCAAGCCATAATGTTCTTAATAGTGTGTAATAGGAGTGATTTCTTTCTTCTGGCTGAAAACCTGGAGCTTGTCATCTAGCTCACCCCCTTGCAATGTCAGAAAAGCCAAATGGGATTAAAAGTTTCTTGGGGAACAGAGAATCAAAACCAAGAGAGGTGGCTGGGTCGCTTTTAGGTATTTTACTCAGGCTACGTAAAAGCCCAGGGAACTAACTCCTCTTCCCATCCTGCAGAGTCGGCCTCCCTAGTGACCACTCTGTGTGTGAATCCCAGACCTGCTGTCCCCTGCCTTGGATAACACTGGAAAAACACGAATACCTTCTAACTTCTGCTTTTAAAGGCATCTCCCATAGTACATTGCAATTGCGAAGCTTATTAAAAAAATCACATTCTGGTCACAAGTCTAAAATGACAGCCCAGACATGTCAGATGTTCTTCACGGTTTTCCAGACTTTCTCAGGTGGCTCTTACAGTTACCTTCATCTATCATAGATGCATTCTCGGTGTGGTCAGGCTGATAGTCCAAATTTGGGTGTCCCCTTCTTCCCTTTATATCTTACATAACTCTTCTGCTAATAGGTGGTAAAATAGGGTAATGACATCTATTTTTCACCTTAACATGTGTGGGTCAGTGTAGTCTAACAAAAGTTGCAGAAGCTCACAGCAACAACAACAAAACAGAAGATTCCTTATTTCAGCTATCTAGGGGAAAAAGGCTAATTTAAATGAGCAGAAGTTTTAATCACAGCTTTTAGATTTTTTTGTTTTGTTTTGTACCGGGGATTGAACTCGGGTCCTTGCGCTTGCAAGGCAGGCCACCGAACTGCTGAGCTAAATCCCCAGCCCACAGCTTTTGTTTTTTAAAGCTATGATTTAATGAAAAGTGTTCTTAATTCAAATGAGATCTCTACTCTATTTCCCTCCTCCATTCTCTTTGGCCAAGACCATTAACCTCTCTAGGTCTCAGTTTCCTCATCTGTGAAATGAAAGAATTGAGCCAACCTGCCTCTGGGGACCCTTCCAGCTCAGAATTTGCTTTCTTTAATTTGTCTATATAGAGCCCTCTGTGAAAAATGCATTTGCAGGCAAGTACAAGCAACCTCACCTCACAGCAGCTAGATGTCCCCCCACCCTAGAAACAGTTTTCAGTAGCCAGAACTGCCAGAAGTACAATATGACAATTGTGAACAACGGTAATAGCAGCAAGAATTAGATTCCAAAATTAGATCAGTGATTACCTTCAAGAATATGCAGCACCTCAAATTGGGCTTGAATGAATGCCAAGTATCAAAAAAGCACTCAATGAGTCCACGCTGTTTACCTGAGTTTGGAGGAGGAAAGAGAGTTGCCAGTGTTTGAAATTGGGTACAGAGCCTCAGGGCTCAGGCCTGACAGTAGACTCAGATAGAGGGTCAGTTGCTTTGCAGCCTGGTGCTAAGCGGGTACCTATGTGACTCTGCCTAGAAAGAAAAAGGAAAAATATCTTCCCAGAGGAAGTGACATTGTCAGAACCAGGTCTGGAAAGATGAAGTAGAGAAAGTTTGTGGGGCTGAAGTAGGAGGCAGGGTGGTCTCAGGGGCACGGGATAGAGAGGAGGTGGCGTTGGGAAGAAGATGCCCCAAAATGAGACCTGACAATGTGAACAGGAATGTGAAAGGGGCTTGAAACATACTTAAAAGCATTTGGAGTTCATCTCTAACCTGCTGATCAGATTAGTATTTTCACAGAGGCCAAAATGTCATGGGGAGAGTTTTGCACAGTGAAAGCTTATTGGCTTTAAGAACAGCCTGGAAACTGTGACAATGAGCCAAGCATCAGCTGATCTGGTCCTGGGCTAGGAAGGTAGCAAGTGGGATGGGCTTGGGAACATTCCTGAGAAAGGAAAACCTATAGGAACTTGTATGAGGCAACTAATTAGATGAGGGAGGTGACAGGGAAAGTGCTGTGAAAAAAAGACTCAGAAATTTTTAGTGAGAACCAGTAGAATCCAGCAGATAGCAGATACTGGTAAGCAAAATGCAGTGCTTTCAAAACGTGTGAACTTCAACTTGGCTTTGTGCAATACAAAGTCCCAATAAACAAAAGGTGCACAGAAAGGATTTTTCATATCATAAAACTACTTGGCCATGAGAAATTAATAACACAAAGAGATTAACGAGACCCAAAGACACCAATGAGCTTTTGAGAAAAGATGGCTTTAAAAATTTGATGTTATTATTTGTTTAGGATTTTGTTTGTTTTGTATGCGTCTTTTTGCTTTGGGTTTTGTATTATTTTACTTTAGATTTTTGGGTTTTTTTTTTTTTTGTGTGTGTGTGTGTTTGGTTGTATATGACATTGCTATTAACCTTAGGATAGAAAGTGATGAAATAGTAACACAGCAGAATTTGATGTTGATCTCTGCTTCCATTGTCCAAATATGTAAAAGGACCAGCCTTTCCCCGCCACAGTATTTATAGGTCCAGACAGAAGGCATGACTCTCAGGCCTTCTGATATCTTTCGCTTAACAAATTTTCAGGACTGAGTTTATACGGTATTGCTATTATCTTTGTATCACAAAATGAGAAGTAATCAACACTGGCAAGCCAGCTATATTCACTAACATTGTACCACCCTCCAAGAAAATTACTACAGAGCAAGTCCATTGTAGTAATTTTTAAAGTATTTTATATTTTAATACCCAAAATAGCATTTTAAAAAGATGCAAAATAACATTTAAAAAAATAATTTTGCCAATTCAATGTAATAAATGCTTAGATAAATATTTGTTCTGTATGTTTTTTTAATTTTTATCGTCCTCCTTAATACTCAGAATATTGAAAGCATGAGTGGTCTTATTGTCCTTACATAACAAACAAGAAGAAAGATGTATATAAAGGTTAAAAAGATTTTTCCTAGTTCATAAAGCTAGTTAATAATGGTAGGACTAGGGTTTAGGGCAGGCAGTTAACTCCAGAGTTATGAGCTTAATCTCTCTGCTATGCTACCTATAATTAAATAAGAAAAATAAATAACTATATGCTATTATGACCAAACAATTTTCAATATTTGCAATTATTGAGCAATTATGTATAACAAATTTTGCAGGCATTGAGAAATATATAACATGCTGTTTTACAGGTAAATAAAGTTATATAAAATATGTACAGTATACCATAATTCTATTAAAATTAGATGCATTATCTATATTTATATATTACATGTATTATAGATGGGGATTTAACTCAGTGTTTCCACTGCCTGCCTTGCAATCACAAGGACCTGAGTTTGATCCCCAGTACCAAAAACAAAAAACAAAATAACAGTACATATGTATTATAACCTAAAAAGCATATATATCCATAGTTTAACAGCAGTTTATTTTGGGGTAGTGAAATTATTGTGCTTTTGTTTTCAACATAATATTTTTCTATATTTTCCAGATTCTCTATAACAAATTTAAAAAGTGCTATCTGAACTTTCAGTTTCCAGTGTGACCCGTGAAGAATCTGAAAGTCATCACTCCCTGACTTCATAAGAGAAAACTGAACACACTGAAAATCAGGCTCCAGACTCTATTTAAGGACTCTCTCTAAAAACTGAAGATAACAGAGAAGACAGAAATGAGAAGACCAGAAGAAACTTTCACCCTTAATACCACAGGGTCACCAAATGGTGGACAGAGCCTGGTTCCTGGCTACATAAACATAAGACCTCATGTGAAAGGTCTAGCTGCCTTAGTTCTTTGCACTCAATATATCATGCCCAGCTTTCAATAAAAATTATAAGGCACTGTAAGAAGCTATAAAACACAATGTGAAGAGACATGGCAAGCATTAGAACCAAACTCAGAGATGAGATGGATTTGAAATTATCAGACCAGGAATTTAAAAATGATTCTGATTAATAGGCTAAGGGCTCACATGGAAAAAGTAGATAATGTGAATATATGGATAATGTAAGTAGAGAAAGAATCCAAAGAAAATGCTAGAAATGAAAACCACTATCACAGAAATGAAGAATACCTTTGATGGGCTCATAAATAAAACTAGATGCAGCTAGGGAAAGGGTCAGTCAGCTTAACATAAATTAGTAAAAACTTCCAGGCTGCAACACACAGAGAGATAGATAGAGAGAGAGAGAGAGAGAGAGAGAGAGAGAGAGAGAGAGAGAGAATGAAAAAGATAGAATAGACATCTGAGAACTCTGGAACAATCACAAAATTCATAATACGTATATCGTATATCATGTAATGGGAATGCCAACAAGAAAAAGGAGTAGGAAAAAGTATTTGAAGCAGTAATGGCTGAGAATGTGCCAAAATTAACAAGATACTGTCTTAGTTACTTTTCTTGTTGCTGAGACAAAATATCCAACACCCAAAGTTAAAGGAGGAAAAGTTTATTGTAGGTCACAGTTTGTAGAGGTTTCAACTCACAGTTGCCTAGCTCCAAGGCAAGGTGGCATGGCGTAGGAGCATTGCAGAAGAGAAACAGTTCATGGCAGGCAGAAGACAGTCAAGCAGAGAAGTGCTGAAGCAGCAGCTGCAGGCCTGCCTTCTTTTTGTTGCTTTATATCCATCCAGGCCACGTGAACTTTGGGTTGGTACCTTCCCATCATCCACACCTAGAACTGTCAGTGGACTAATTAAGTATTCACATACTTTTAATCTTAGCATCACATGCTTAATCTCAGCATCATACCCCCTAGATCTAGCTACCTCTGAAAAGCCCCACCTGTGACCATATGAGTCTTTCTGGGGAACACAAGTCATTACAGACATCAAATAACAGATCCAAATAATAAAAATCAGGGAAATTTTTCATAAAGCGACCTGCCTTGTAAGAAATATTTAAGGAATTTTTCAGAAAGAACGAAAAGGATAGAAGTGAGAAACTTAGATCAACATGAAGAAAAAGTGTTACAGAAGGAAGGAAGCTGGAGCCCATACTTACATCAAAGATGCATGACTCACCACAAACACCACACCGTTACCATCACAGTGAAGTTCTGGGAAGGCATACTGTGCCACTGGAACTGCCCTGGCTGAAAAAGAACTCAGAGGCAGCCAGATACAGTAACAAATGCACACCTGTAACCCTAGCACTCGAGAAAGTAGAGGCAGGAAGATAGATCTCAAGTTTGATCCAGTCTGGGCAATCTAATGAAACCCCTGCCTCAAAATAAAAAGAAGAAGAGCTCAATCACCAGTACCAAAACAAACCAACCAACCAACCCAGGCTTCCAGAAGAGCCTACAGATGCAGGAAACTAAACATAGCTTCTCTTGTGTTCAATCTCTTATTAGCCTCTCCTAGGTAATCAGAACAGCCTCCCTTTTAGACTTCTTAGGACCACTCCATCAAATTTAAAGGTCCACACAGCAGGCTTTGCAGTAACATCAGGCATCTACCTCCAAGCACACAAATATTCTAATCACGGTGAGGATGGAGACACCCTGGCCCTCTTCCCTAAAAGAGAAAGCACAAAACCAATCCTATGTGTCACCATATCTACTTCTAGGAGATATGAATTCTGTGTTTAGTTCAGCCACAATCCTACCTGAATATTGTATAATCTAAAGAATAAATTATGAAGTTAACCGTCAAACCAACAATACTGACTGATCTGTAACCTGACTGGGAAACAGGGTGGTGGAGGTGGGACTTAGCTACCTACATTCTTTATCAATTCCTTCTTCAAATATGCACTTGGTTTTTAGATAAGTACTTAGTCATTGTGGAGTTTGGAAATTTAGATGGAAATATTTAAGGATATTTAATATTTAAGAATAGGTTTTAAGAATATTTGGTTCTCTTGATTTTGTTTTCATTTTTCATTCTTCTTTTTGACCCATCTAATTCTTAAGTATATCAGGAGCCAGCAGGACATAAATAAAATAAGAAAATAGGATAACTTGAGGAAGACCAGCAGAAGGAAAAAAGCAGAATCCTGGAACTGGTTAAAGCACAGCCATTCCCACCCCTGAGACCATAGGGATAGAAAACAATTAAGAGGGGAAAAAAAATGGTAAAACAGATATTTGGATCTTCTTGTGGGTAGAATGGTGGGTGACAGGTTTAGGGAATAAAGCAAGATGCGCTTTCTTCCCTCCCCATAGGACTTTGCAAGCAGATGGGACACAGATACACTCAACAAATGACTACACACAGAAATATCACAGTGGCTACATTTCCTGAATGAAAAACAGCAGAGTTCATGACAAATTCTAGCACGGGGGTGGACCTGGTCCTGGCCATCACGGAAGGAGATCTTGGGAAAGCGATGTTTGGGTGAGGTCCACTGCATGCGGAGGAGTTTCCAGGGCAGGAGGGACGTGAGTGAGATAGACCAGACCACGCATGTGGAGAGCCTGACGTTGGCAAGGACAGGAAGGTTCCCCTGTTGGGGAAGCCCAGAGAGGAAGGCTCTCTGGAGAGAGAGAGGAGGACCTGGGCTGGGAAATAAGGATGGGCCAAATCCTGCCTGGGAAGCTGAAGCCTCAGGGTTGGTGATTTGGAACTCAGACAAAAAGAGAAAAAATCACAGCAGGATTTTAATGGGGATGCTAGGATGTGTCTGCATTTTCAAAAAAGATCCTTAAAGACAAGGGCTGTCTGCTTATTTTCTTATCCTGCATGGTTCCTTACACAGACTCCGTGTTTGGCCTATTTGTTATTCTGTGAGAAGTTGTGTTTAGTAGTAGAAACTGAGGCAGAGGGTGTGGGATTATATTAAGGATGAAGCAATGGCTGCTATTGCTCCAGAAATGTTTTCTCTGTTTACTGTAGTCAGGATCACACAGAATATAAAAAGGTGCAATTGTTTAAGCCAACACAGCATCAGCATAAAGAACATTATTTGTGGTGTACACCGTAAAAACCATGAGGTGTGAGATCATCAGACAGCCTAAATTTGAATCCACTATAGTACTCCTTATGAGCTGTATGTCTTTGGGCCAGTTACTCAGCCCTTCTGGCCTGTCTTTTATCTTTAAAAGGCGGGTATAATAATAGTACGTAATGCATCTCTTTGTTATGAAAATTAAATAAGTACATGAAAAGCATGTCATCGGTTGCCTGGCACAGTTAAATGCCCAGTAAATGTCACTTATTGTTTAATTGCATACAAATTTCATGGTGCATATAAAAAGTTTTTCCCTGAGTTTAAAATAATTTGCTCTTAAAAGCATCCCTCTTCCGGGATTCCTAACAGTGGCTGCTGTTTGTGCTCATAATAATTATATAATGGCAACATGATTTTTGCAGAAATGTTTAATGTAATAGTTTTTGGTTAGGCTTATTACACCAAGTAGGAAGAATCTGTCTCCCTAATATTAAACTGTTTCCTGGTACATTCTGGGTAGTGCCGTTTGGGAAATGTTTAAAGCTAGTAACGCATAAGCCCATGGTGTGATTTTCCTTGGTTTCCAGATCATTAGAGGCATTATGGAACGAAGATGGAGTCCGTAAACAGGCATTTTTTTTTCTTCTTGCCTATTTCTCGCAACTCCCCCCCACTCTCCCTCATGTGTTCATAAGTGAAAATGCACAGTAGCATGTGAACATTCACACAAATTTATCCTTCGAAGCTTAGAGAGATTAAAACTTATCCCTTCACTCAGTAGACAAGATATTCATTCTTTTTCTCCTAACTGCAAAACCAGATCCTGATCTCTAGTTTCATAAATCATTCTCCACCTGGCCCATGACAGGCAAAAATCAAAGAACAAGTTAGCACCGAACCGGTTAGAAATCAGGTGACAGCAGACCCATTGTTTCTTCTATAATGTATACCCCAAAGGGCACACGGCTGTGCCTGGGTGAGCACTCCCCGACATGTTGATGGAATTATTTTTGGAAAGCAATGCTTTCCCATTTATAAAACAGAGAGAGAAGGGGAGGGAGGGAGGGAGGGAGAGAGAGACAGAGAGAGGCAGCATGTGTAGGCAGTAGTCTCAGTCCTGGCTGCTGATCAAAATCACCTGTGGGGCCCTGAAAACTGCAAAGGCCATGACCTCTCGCCGGATCAATGCTTTTCAATGTGGGCTGCACATGGGAATCACCTGGGGAGTTTTTGGAAAAAAAAAAAAAAAACACACAGGATGCGGGTCAAGCAGGCCCCAAGTCAACTGGGGGCAGGGCCCGGACAGAGGCATTGCTTAATCACCTGCCTGCACAATTCTAGTATCTAGCCAGGCCTGAGATTCACTGCTCTAGACAGACTGAATTCACTTGTCATTTTACAGATAATATTTACTGATAGGTAGCGAGGCGAGGCATTGCTGGCAATGCTGCTGCTGGTGTAATAAACACCTCCTGCTCTCTTGAGCTTAGAAATCTGGATCAAAATCTGCAGGGACAAGACCCGGGCATCTGACATTTTAAAAGCTGATTAGCCGAGAATAAGAATCAGGGAGCAGTAGAAAGAGCGAGGCTCCACAGCCCCGTTTAAATCTTGCTTCCCCTGCTGATTGGCTGTTTGGTTTGGGGAGAGTTATGTAACTGTTCTAACCCTGTTTCCTTATCTTTAAAATGGTGGAAAGCGAGTCTTCTAGAGCTGTTATGAGTTTTAAATGAAAAAAAGAAAAATCAATAAAAATCTTGGTGCAGTGGTTCTTATCTGCTAAGTATTCAGCAGAGATTCGTCCCCCCCCCCCCGCTCTCCCCTCCACCTTTCATTCCTCCCGTTGTCCTTAAAGCAATAGGCTGGGCTGAGCCCCTGTAATGCGCAATTGAAGTACACGCCACAGCCTGTGCTTTCCAGGAGTTTTGGCGTAATGAACGATTATAGAGCAAATGCCACATGCAGCAACTATTCCTAAGTGGGTGGTATCGGCTACTTTTATTGCTGCAGGGTTCCTGGCTGGAGAGAAATAATCACTGACAATCAGGCACCGGAGAAGGTTTCCTAAAGGGGAAGAGTTTAAGAGGAGTCTTGCAAGATGAGTGGGCTTTGCCAGAAGAGGACAGAGAATATTGAAGAAACTGCCTAGCAAAGGTAACTTCAAAAATAATACCTGAAGGTGGGCCATGTTTCAAGACAATCTGTACTTTGCAAGCATTTATTTGACATGTGTCTGCGCACATCCTTGATCAAGAAAGTGGAGTTTCCTTTTTTATCAGTACATCCGTGAATAATGATGTGCGTTTTAAGAGTTTAAGAACAGGTAGGAAGTGCAGTATACATTTTTAATGATACTTGAGTTTGTTTTATGCGCATAACCCTCGCTGTTATTTATGACAGTGCTGCATGCGTCTACCTGCGTGTACGTGCATTCACTTTTGGGGTGGGGAATGTACCAGCGTCCATTTGCCTTCTGAGAAAACCCCCACATGCCTTACAAATAACAATGAATTTTCTGAAGGCATAGAACAAAAAGCTGAATAAAGATGACATCACCTTCCTCAGAGTGGATTTTCATTCAGGTTATCTTCTAAGTCTCGCTGGACACTTGTCCAGAGCAGAACAGTGAGTCCCCTGATCCACTGTAGGGAAAAAAAGAGTGGATGTAGCAAAGTCTGTTGCTGCCTGAGTACCCCTTGGTAGCTGTCTCTCACCAGGCAGCCCGTGATGTGATGTGTTTCCTCTACTGCCAGGTCTAGGCCTCCTCCCAGGCTCTGTTGACTGCTGACAGCCTGTCCCTCCTCCGCTAAGATGACGTCCAATGACCTACTTTGAAAATTGTATGAACTTGGCCAAGTGCCAAGGAGTGGAGCACAAACAGGCCTGCCCAGAGGGCTTCTTGCAGAAGACAGCAGGCTCTATCGGGGGGCCCTGCAGAAGCTGTGTGTATGGCTTTGTTTTGGTGGTGACTGCTCTTTTTCAATTTTTTCCCCTCAGGGTCTTGCCTGTTAGAATTCATCTTTATGCTCTTGGAGTACAGGCTATTGATTTGCTGGGCCTGCTATTAAGTCAGAGAAAGGAAGCCAATCAGAGAAGGACTCTGCCCTGTCTCCCTGCTGCAAACAGCTCAAGTAGTAGTGAACAGGAGGGAAAGGACTCAGGCTGAGCTCTCTCAGCTGCAGTCCAGGAGTGCTCTTTCCAAGGTAAAGAAGGGAGCAGCTCCCGGACTCAGCAAAGGCTCTGCTCAGCCACCTCCTGAGGTCTGTTCCTTGGCTCTCACTTAGCCAAACCTCGCTTCCACCCAGTCCTGAATATCTGGCTTGCGAAACCAACCTAGGAATCAATCTGTAGGGTGTGGGGAAGGAGTCAAAAATGTGGGGAATCACATGACCTCGACCACTGTAAGTGATGGGTGTAGAAAATCCTCTCCCCACCCTTCCCTACCTTCAGGAATGCCCATTAGGAAAAGGGAGCCACCTTTGAATCTAGGGAAATCATCTAAACTTGTAAATCAGCTTTAAAACAACTTCTACCCAAAGCAGCTGCTCTGAATTTAGACTAGGTAAATTCCCAGCACTTACCATCTGATAAGACGCTTCCTAAAGTAAAGCGTTTGTTTGTACAGCATGCAAAAGAATAGGAGATGATTTGTCAACTTTTCCCTGGAATACTTGTAGCATGATAATTTGTCTCTGTTGAAACAGTTTTGGGCTATTATCAGATGTGAAGAAAGAGAAATTCTACTCTAACTCAGAATCTAAAGTCAAATATTAAGTATATTTCGGAATGCTTCACTTAAAATGATAGACATGTAACACCTGACCTACTGCTCAGAGTGCCTCTCTTCATGTTCATTTGGATTTGTGAAACTGTAACAGGATTTTTCCCACGATTTTCTACCCTGGAGTTCTGTCGTTTTCTAAGGTTTCCTGTGAGACCCATCAGTGTTCCTGTCTTCTCCAGGCTTTGGCTTATGAAGTATAATCAATTGAGAGCTATAGAACCTTTCCTGAAAGAAAGATCTAGCAAAATGCTACATATGGGAATGGTATGCTGAAATGTTATGCGTGATTTTCCACATAGATTCACAGTTGATAGCATGTTGGTAAATGTTAGCAAAAATGTTGCTGTAAGGCTTTAACATAGGGGAACATGAGCAGATTTTTTTTAACCCGTGGAGAAATGCGTAAAATCTCATCCATGCAGTATCCACTCAGTGTCAGTGGCTACTGATTTCCCACTCATTCAGTGGACAGATTGCTTCGGGAAAATGAGATAAATGAGGGGAGAAATGGTTGAATTAGAACATGAATTCAACGCACAACAGTTGTTGGCTCTACTCACAAGGCCAGCCTGGATCGTTACATCATCTTTGGCAAACCCTCATCTCTTTCTTCAATCCAGCGCCTCACAGCTTTCTGGCTTACAGATGTAAGAAGAGAGGCAACGCTGGAGCCAACAATTTGTATCAGCAGGATCGCTCACACATGCTCCTCCTGGCAGTGGGTTTTAATGTGGAAAACGAAGGTTTCTGCGTCCAAGGCTTATCACCACCGGGCAAAACACTCAGAGTCCCCCGGAGGAGAGAGGAGAAGAGGACTGAGCCCTGCACTGAGAATGGCTTTGTGGTTGAAGGAGTAGAGCTAAGTGCTGAGAAAGCAGGTCACTTCTTAAAAACAGGAAGAAGAGGTCACCATAAAGGACACCGAGGAAGCCGCATCTCTGCTGGTGTCCCCACTGGAGAGCATGACGGAGGTGGGGCTCTGTATAGGAAGTTTGGTCAGAGAAGGCGATATAGTGAGTCTAAGCGTCCATGTTTCCTGTCCGAAAGGGTCAAGGTGTTTTCTGTTTTAGTTTAGCCAACAAAAAGCTGTTGTAGGCTTTATGAAATTGTCTCTCAGTGTTAACTAATATTCATTAACTTGCTAAATGTCTGGAAGCTTAAGAAGCTGTTCTGTGTGTCCCTTGAAAGAAGTACGCAGCCCTAAAAGAATACGTAAAAGCCCGCAAGAGGCGGGTAACCTTTCTGTTGTTCCTAGTGACACCACAGCTTCTTTCTCCTTTCCCCAGAGGACAGAGGAGTTTCATAAGTATTTCTTTTTTTGGTACCAGGGATCGAACTCAGGACCCTGCACTTGCGAGACAGGTGGCGGCACCACAGAGCTAAGTTTTGTAAGTATTTCTATTTAGAACAACTGTGTAATCTTTGGATAGATTGTCCACGAGAATAGTGAACGCAGCAAGGAAGAGAAGGAGAAAAAGGGAAGGGTGAAGGTTTGAGCGCTTGCATACACCACTGCCATTTGAGTAACTCACCTCAAGCACCTGTCTATCCCCTAATGAACAGGCCACCCACGCTGATGAAAATCCTCCTGTCTTTCCTCTGCCTTGAAGTTTTTTTAAAACACTGCCAAAGACAGCGGGGTTGAAGGCCCGTAAATGACCTGTGCAGCCCTCTCTGATGCTCAGGGGGCCCAGCCAGGTGTCGGTCGACCTCCCACCCCTTCTCTTTCTCTGTCCTTCATGTTGTCTACACAAAGAAACACATTAAATTAAATGGGAGAAAAAGGAAATGCTGTAAGACACACATAGCATTCATGAAAATTATCGTCGGATTATTACAGTGATTAGGCAAGAACAGAACCCAGAAGAAAACAACACACAGACTTCAGCAGAAGGCTCTGGTTCAGATAAAACCTCATGATTAGGGAGAAAATAATTCTGATCTAATAACTGGGCACAACTTTCACTAAGGCTTTCAAGAAAGTAGGAGAACATACCTGAAGCATGTTTGGAGAAAAGGCTGTGATTCAATTTATGTTATTGCCTTTCATGCAAAGAAATTTATTAGTAGGTAGCCAATATGGTGCTGTCAACTTTTCCGGCAGACAAGCAAGAATAGTATCTCATGACACCTAGCTTCCAGGAATATTTATAAAGTAAGGTCGGAAGCTTTACCTGATGTACACAGGGAAAAATATGTCTACCTTGAGATATCTTATTCTTAAGGAATGGAGTATAAATATCAATTAATGCCCAGTAGAAACTTCATGTTTGCCAGTAACAGAACTGTGGTTTAGCAAAGAATTATCTCTTTTTAGTTTCATGATTGTAAGTAGTCTGTGTGTGGTAATGCTGTATCATTATGGAAAGGGATGTTCATTTCATCTGAGAAAGAATAAAAATAAGCCACAGCTTGGTTACCAGATACCAGAGCTGCGGGAAAGTGATTTTCTTCTTTAGATTCTGTGCTGACTTCCCCTGGCACCCTGCATTAACATGAAATTAACGACACACTACTCACATGGAACTTCGCGTCTAAAAACAGCCCACATTATGCTTTAAGCCTTTTATTCCAAAATAATAGAAGTCGTGAGGTTAAAGTTTGTTTCATACAGTTTTCTCTAGAACAGCTATACAATTTTATATGGGGGATGAAAGGAGAATCCATGTGGATCTTTGGAAATTGAAAATGCAGTACAAGAACTAGTGCTTAAGCCTCGCTCTCCCATCCTACCCCAATCATCTATTTATGATTTCCTACTTGCAAGCACTCTAGAAATTTCTTTGAAAAGAAGAGGTGGCCCTAATATTCACATTCATTGTTATTATTATTTGCTGTGTGTCAACAGTGTGACTCATCCCAACTAAAAACCTGCAGGAGAATAGAGGAGGAAGGCTGAGAAGCAAACTCCATTTAATAAGTTACTATTGAGCATTTACTATGTTTGGCATTACAAGGCCGGAGTCTCTAAAGAGTTATGCAATCTACTAGACTCTGAAAGAGAGATACACAAATATCTGTGAATTAAGGCTGAGTAGGGGAAGAATCGTATGAAAGTTTGTAAAAATGTGATGCATGGGTGGACTGTCATTTGGAAAGATTCAGCAAAGGTCTCATAGAGAAGATGGCCAGGTGAACAATGGTATACAAGACAGGCTTGGGCTGGGCTCTCCCTAGCATTAAGATGAGGGTCTTAATCCCAACTCTGGGATATCTAGAAAACTAGTGCCTTCGTGCTACAGTTTGGAAGTGGTTTGACTATATCTCCCAGGGTTCATGTGTTCGGAGCGTGGTCTCTAGTGTGGCAGTGCTGAGAGGAAGCGGAACCTGTAAGAAGTGGGACCTAATGGGAGGTAAATAGACCATTTTGGAGCCTCCCTTGGAAGAGAGCACATGGGATGCTTGCACTCCCAGACAGTGAGGTATCACAAGAGTGAGCTTGACCCCAGAGCTGTTCTTTGGCGTCCTGCTTGGCTATGTGTTACTCTCTGTCACACATTTTCCCACCATGATGCCCTCTGCCATTACAGTTTCACCAGAGTCTGAAACGGGGTCACCCAATCTTGGACTTCCAGTTTAAAAACCCAAGAGCTAAGTAAACCTCTTTTCTTTATAAAATTAGACCTCTTTGGTATTTTGTTAGAGTAACAAGAAGTTAGCTAACTACACATCTTTAACCATGCTCCCATCATCCTCTCCTCCCACCTGCACTTTCACCATTCATTTATTCCGTCTCTTTTCTTAGTCCCCGCCAAAAGCCACTTACACAAAACCTTTGTGAGATGCAGTTGTTGTTGAAGGTCTTGGAGAAGCGGGTTGACAGACGAGTAATGTGCACATCTTAAAATCCAACAGGAGCTGTTGCTGTTTTTCAAAATCCACCAAGGGCTTCAGGTTGTTGCTCACTCGTCCTCCATCTAATATTGGGTTTTTCACCTTCTCTTCTAGA
>NW_022900922.1:24910958-24914610 GCF_012274545.1 Fukomys damarensis
AAATATATTCAATTTCCTCCATTTTCTTCCGTACAGAAATTTTCATTCCATCTTTTTTTTTTTTAATTCAACATTCTTCCTTTAGGTTTCAGGTTAGGCCAAGTCTCCCCAACACAAGGACACACAGATAAAGACATTTTTGCCCCCTCTAAGATGAATTCTGAACAGTATACTTTTATTTGTAACTTGCCACAATGACAGTTTTGCAAGGCAGTGCTGGAAGATAAGAACATGCCATAGAGTCATAAATTAAGACTTGGAGGAAATCTAGAATTTTTTTTTTAAAGACCCATTCCCACTTTTAAACATAAGAAATGTGAGGCTCAGACCAACTCAGCATGTGTAATGGAAATGGAGGGACTGCCAGTGGATTGCTTTTTTGCCTGATAATGGGGTTGTCATAATAAAGGAAAGTGATTAGAAAGCAAGACAGTGATCAGGGCCTAAGTAGTCAGGAGTGTTACAGGTTGGCCAAGGCTCCCTCTTCAGTAAGATATGCAGAGTCAAGATAACTTTTTTTCTTCCCTTGCAAGCAAACTCATACATTACGTCCCAGTGGGCAACCAGGAAAACCAAGTCTTCTCCAATACAGTATCTCCATCTCTTCTAGTTAAGCTTCCCTGAAGTTTACAGCACTGTCAGTTCAAAGTTCAACTCCCTATCAGTGTAGACTCACTCAGTCCCTACAGGTAAACACTCAGTCATGCAAAAGGCATACCTGATTCTCCTAGCAGAAGAGGGAAGGGCTCTCTGGTTGTCAATGAATCTCTTCTGGAACATGGTACAACTGGGCTTCTCCTCACAGTGTTGGTGCACGAAGATGCTATGGGTCCAATCTGATGTTCTGGGGTGATGCGCTACCACTCACCCTTGGAGAACATGGCCCTGGTCATTTGTCTTCAACCTTGAAATCTTTAGCCACGATGGCCTCTTTGTCCCCAAAACTACACCACTGTTGTCTTTGAGATGTCCAGATGATATAGAAAAAGTTAAAGGCCTTAGCATAAGAAGCATATTTCCTTTGGACAAGTGTCCAAGAGAACTCTAGCCTTGGTCTCAGTAGTCCATCCACTTCAGAAAGCAGGCAGAAAGTATGTAACAGATCAGCTCTAGGTCCTGCCCCCACGTTGGTAATTTAGTGTATGCTGGGATGAAATATCCAGTGCCTAACACTTTCATTCGAATTGAACCTTTTTACTTTGAGATAATAGTAGATTCACATGAAGTTGCGAGACACAGTGCAGAGATTCCCCTGTACCCCTTACCCATTTCCCTCAATAGTTACACCTTACAAAATAATAGTACACTATCCGGTTACCAGGGTGTTTACCTTGTTACAATCAGGATAGAGAATATTTCCACCACCACAAGGATTCTATGTGAGTCTTAGGAGCCGTTCAGGAAAAATATTCCTTTTCCTAAAAGGCATATATTTTATGTTTTATGTTTAAGTCTGTGATCCATTTTGAGTTCACTATTGTATAAAAATAGGTTTTCAGTTTTTGTCTATAAATGTCTTATTCCCTAGCATTATCTGTTGGAAAGTTATCTTTCCTGCATAGAATCATTTTACCCTACTGTCACAAATCCCCTAAGCATATTTGTGTGCATCTATTTCTGGGTACTTTGGTTGGATTGTGTGTTTTTTTTTTTTTTGTATCAGGAATAGAACTCAGGACCTTGCGCTTGCGAGGCAGGCAGAAGAACCCCTGAGCTAAATCCCTGGCCCTGTGTTGATTAACTTTTAAACTAACCTTGCATTTCTGGAATAAACTTTTGGTTATGTGTATAATTCTTACTGTATATTGCTAATATTTTGTTAAAGATTTTAAAATCCATATTCATAGGGAATATAGATCTACAGTTCCCTTAGTTGATACTGCCTTTGCTTGGTATGAGAATAATACTAACTTCATAAAATGAATTGGGAAGTAATAGTTTTTCCTTCTCGATTTTCTATATAAGATTTTAAAATTTTATTCTAATTCTTCTTTAAATGTTTGGCAGAATATTCCAGTGCAACCATGTAGGCTAGGAGATTTTGGGGAGAATTTTTTAAATCAGAAATTCCATTTTCCTAAAAGTGACAGAGTGAAATCAAATTGCCTAAATTAAATTGAGTCAGTAATAGTGGTTTCTGTTTCTTGAAAAATTAGTCTATGTCTTCTGCATTGTCAAATTGGTGTGTATAAATTATGCAGAGTATTCCTTATTATCTTTTGATGGCTGCAAGGTCTATAGTGATATCTTCTAGTTCGTTCCTAATGTTGGTTTTGACAGTTAAGGTGTATAGTCAACTTGACTGGTTTGAGAGCATACTTCCGGGTGTGTGTAGGTGGGTCGTAGAGGCATAACTGTGGGGTCTGTATCTGGCTCCTTGCCCTTTCCTCTTTTGCACTGTTCCTCTGCCTTGCTTTCTGGCCACCAGGAACTAAGCAGTTTTGCTCTGCCATGTCCTTCCACCATGGTGTTCCTGCCTTGGAGCCAGACGACTATGCACTGGATCCCCTAAAACTATAAGCCAAATTAAACCTTTCCTCCTCAAAGATGAGGGTGTTGGGTAGTTTAATCCCAGCGACTGGAACACCGAGTAATATATTGGTCATATGTGCCTTATCTTTTTGTCAGTATTGCTAAATATTTGTCAATTTTATTGATCTTTATGAAAAAAAAGCTTTTCATAGCATTGATTTTCTCCATTGCGTTTATGTCTCTAACTTCATTGATTTCTGTCCTTATTCTCATTATTTCCTTTCCTCTGTTTTCTTTGGGTTTATTTTGCTTTCTTTTCTGCTTTCTTGGGCAGAACTTTAGATTTTTAATTGAGAACTTTGTCTTAGTTCATTTTTTTTTTTTTGGTGTTGCTATAATAAAATCACTTGAGTAGGGTAGTTTATAAAGAGTAGAAGTCTTAGGCTGGGGATTTAGCTCAGCGGTTCGGTGGCCTGCCTTGCAAGTGCAAGGACCCAGAGTTTAATGCCCGGTACCAAAAAAAAAAAAAAAAAAGAGTAGAAATCTGTTCGCCTCGTGGTTCTGAAGGTTGAGAAATCTGAGAGTGTGGTGCCAGCATCTTCATGGCATCTCATAAGGGCCTTTCTATTTCATCATAGACCGGTAGAGAGTGTCACTTGGCAAGACAGAGCAGACATGCTAGCTCGGGTCTCCCTTCCTCTTCTCATCAGGCCACTGATGCCCACCCTCACGCCTTCATTAACCCCACTTACCTTCCAAAGGTATCACCTCCAAATATCATCCAGGTAACAATTTGGGAATTAAATCTTCAACACAGAAATTCTGAAAGGCTACCCTTTGCCACGGCACCAGCTTTTTAAAGACAGACATTTAGTGCTGTAAATGTCCCTTTCAATACTGCTTTAGCTTCTTCCCCAAAAATTTGTTGTATTGTGTTATTATTTACATTTCAGATCCATGTATTAGTTTCTTTTGAGATTTCCTCTTTGACACCAGAATTATTTAGAATTGCAGTTTTTAATTTTTAAGTGTTGGAGATTTTCTCTTTTCTCTTACTGATTTCTAGTTTCAACATTTGTTGAACTTGGTTGTATGGTACAGAATACAGCTTATGTTGGTGTACGTGAAGAGTATGTATTCTGAAGGGCCAGGGATTTAGCTCAGCGGTTCCAGCCTGCCT
>NW_022900922.1:24914644-24944974 GCF_012274545.1 Fukomys damarensis
ATATATATATATATATATATTCTGTTGTTCTACAAATGCAAATTAGAATTATGATGGATGATATTGATGAGATTTTCTGTATATTTGTGGAGTTTTTGCCCACTTGTTTTATAAATTGCTGAGAGAATGGTTTGCAATTTCCTAATGTAATTCTGTGTTTTTCTTTTATATCAATTTTGTTTCACATATTTTCTAGTTCTGTTGTTTGGTATATAGACATTGACGATTCAAATATAATATATTTCTCTGTCTTGAGTGATTTTCTTTATTCTGACATATGTGCTGTCTGATAATAATATAGCCACTCCTTGCTTTCTTTTGGTTAGTGTTCTCATAGTGTATCTTTTTCCACTCTTTCACTTTCAACCTACATATATAGTTATATATGAATTGAATTCCTTGCACATTACATATAGTTGAGTCATTTTAATCTATGCTGCCAGTCTATATTTAGTCTACCTACACCTAGTGTAATTATTGATATGCTGAGGCTTAAGTCTGCCTTATTAGTTTATTTTTGGTTTTTTGGTCCGTTTTTTTTCTTTCTGCCTTCCTAGTGAATAGTTATATTCCTTAAGAATTCCATTTTTTTTTCATTTATAGTGCTTTTGAGACTATGCCTTTGCATAGCTTTTATAGTGGTTGCTTTAAATATTATACCATATTTATATAACTTATCACAGTCTACTGGTGTAGGTATTTTACCGGTTCAATTGCAATGAACTATTAAGTTCCTTTTTTGTCTCTTTACCCTAGCCCTTAAAAATGTAATTGTCTTAATTATTTCCTCTATGTGTATTTAGAACCATGTCAAACAGTTTTATAATTTTTGTTTTTATGGTTTAATATATTTAGAAAACTCAAGAGTAGATGCAAGATTTTCATTTTTGTTTAGCAGGCTTTTTCTTCCAATGTTTAGAGAGCTTCCTTGAGCCATCCTTACAGGGCAGAAATGCTGGTGGCAATTTTTAAAGTCATTTTTCATCTGAGAATGGTTTGATTTTACTTTCATGCGTACAGTTATGTCCCTTGGATACAGAATTCTTTCTCTTCAACATGTTAAAAATATTGTGCTACAGGGTTTTTGACTAGAAATCTGCTGTCATTCAAATTGTTTTCCCCCTATAGGTGAAGTCTCCTTTCTCCTTTGTTCTTTTCAAGAATTTCTTTATCTGCCTGTAGTTATCAGAAGTTTTGCTGTCATGTGCCTTGAAGTGAATTTCTTTGCATTTATCTCAGTTGGGATTTGGTCAACTTCCTTAATCTATATGTTTCTACACTTCACCAAATTTGAGGAATTTTCAGTCATTGTGTCTCCAAGTACTTTTTTTTTTTTTTTTAGCCTCACTCTCTTTTTGTCTCTCCTTTCCCTCCAGAGATATTCTGATGGTCTGAATATTAGCGCTGTTGTAATACTTCTATAAGTCTCCATTATTTGGGTTTTTTTTCTTTTTTGGGTGTATTTTCTCTGTCATTTAGATAGTTTCTAGTCTATGTTCCATGTAACAGATACTTTCTTCTCTATTTTATGATTTAGCTCATCCACTGAGCTACTTGTTTTGGTTATTTTATCTTTCTAAAATTTCCATTTTATTCTTTCTATATCTTCTAATTCTTTGCTGAGATTTTCTATTTTTTTGTTTTTATAACATCACTGAAACATTTCAAAATGCTTTAAATCTTGGTCAAATAATTTTAACTTATATGCCAGCTACTTCTTGCCATCTCTTGACTCTCTCTTTTCATTCCGAGATTTGTCATCTTTGAGATCTTCTTATGTTCTTGGTATGAAAGAGTAGAGGTGGAATAGAATCCCTGACTAATTTACCCAGGTACTCAAATAAGCCTCGAATCCTCACTCGCCTTAATCCCTAAATCAATACTTCCACTGCTTCTTAGTCCGTCCGGACTACCAAATCAAAATACCACAGACTGGGCAGCTTAAAGGAGAGCTATTTATTTTCTCACAGTTCTAGGGACTCACCGTTGTAAGGTCAAGAATCCAGCACGGTCGGTTTTGGTGAGGGCTCTCTTCCAGCTTATAGCTGGTCCAGCTTCTGACATGTCCTCACAAGGCAGGCAGGCAGAGAGACAGATTAAGGAGAGTAAGCTCTCTGCTTTCTCTTTAGAAGGACAATAACCTCATCCTGAGGGGCCTATGCTATGAGCTCATCAAGACCAAGTGATTTCCAAAGCTCCATTTCCAACACACCGACTTTTAAGGCTTCAGCATGTGAACTCAGGGCAGGAAACACTTTGGTTCACAGCATACTGCTCTGGAATTCTTCTCCCTTTTCCAACTCTACTGCTATTTTGTTGTTGCTGCTGCTGCTGCTGTTGTTGCTTCCTGGGTTACTTTATTTTCCCAGCTAGCCTCTTTGAGTTTGTCCTTCTCAAAGCCGTTGTCCGTACTACAGCTAGACTGATGCCTCTGAGGTGGAAACCAGGCCTCATTGTTCTCTCACACATGATACTGCAGTAGTTTCTAATTGATTTTAAGTCAGTTGAAGGATGTAAATTCTGATTGACTACATTAAGGTGAGATGCCTTAATATAATGTCAGAATCCTTTCATGTTTCGGTCCCTGTCTATCTCTCTGGCCCAATCTCTCTTCCCTTGTACTCTTTCCCTGTACTCCCATGGTTTGGCAGTTAGAGGTTGCTGAATGCAAAATGTTTACTTCATGTTCCTCATTCTCAGGTCTCGAATGAGGTGTCACCTTTTCTAACAAGCACTCTATAGCCCTTTATGGATGGATCGAGTGTCTTTTGTAAATGCCGCCATAGCTCTCTGTGTCCAGTATATCACAGGCCACTCCACTGTGATGGTTTTTTCTTGTCTGTCCTCCCCACTTGGTCATAAGCTCTTTGAAGGCAATGGCTGGTACCAACTCCTCTGTCTAGTCCAAGTACTGTGTATGGTACAGTTCTAAGTACTGGTAGGTACCTCACGTTCATTTAGTTTTTAGCTGAAGGCGATTTGTTGAAGTCTCTTGATTTATTGGTAAGTAAGCTAACAAGAATTTAAACTATGATTCAAACAAAACCAAGCTAACAAGAAGCCCAGCAACTAAATAATGTCACCACCTGTGGGTTAAGCCTCACTTTCCAGGTTTAGCACTGACACCGCTGAAAAAGTTGATTCTTTGTGCCATCATCTATAAAATTAAGGGATCAGATTAAGTCACCTCCTCAGCTTCTTTTGTTGCTAAAGTTTTATATTTCCATGTAAGGATAACATAAATGTTTGGCTGGAGTGTCTCAGAAATCGCAAAAATTGGTTATTTCTTTTTCTAATGGAAAAGGATTTTGTGTATAGCCCACGTTTATAAAATGCCTAGACATTAACTATTTTTCTTCACTATCCATTCATTTATTTAACACTTAGTAGGTACCTAATGTATACCAAACATGTAATGCTTTTCATTTGAAGTATTTCATTTGTGCTGATTTTTAAAAATGCATAAAAAGAACAAAATTCTTTGTAAGGACAATTTGACACACAATTTTCCAAAGTTCAGACAGAAATGCGGTGAATTCATAAAGAAAAAAATATATACAAAGCACCCAGAACTGTCCCATTCAATTGCATTTGGAAACAGTTACATAACTATTCCATTGAACAAGCATGACTCATAGCAATGTAATCAATCATAAAATAACACTTTAAAGTCATTCTGTGGACTTAACCCTCACTCTGCTTCAAAATGAAATTTAGAATACATTTCATTCTTCTGGTCACTTCCAGGTAATGAGATAACCTAATTAAAATGGGGAATCTGAAATGTCTAGATTCACGTGACAGTAAGGTGTTACTTTAGCTGCAAATTTCTCTTCTTCCCTCCCTGTCTTGGCCTCCTGCACTGGGTAGAGAGAGCAGCCTGAGGCCTCTCCTCCCACTTTAGCTTTTTGAGGGTGTTTTTAGCCTTCCCTGGAGTTGGAATACTTGGAGGAAGATGAGAAAAGGGGAGCTTGGATAAATAAAAATAAAAAGAAATACAACAGCTAGATAAACAGGGAGACAGAACTTTTGCAGAAGGAAAGGGGGGCCAAGAGATGGAAGAGAGGCAGAGGAAGGGAAAGGGATGAAAAAATAATTAAGATGTGTTATGTACATGCACCAACTCCCCACCATGAAAGTAACCATTATATACTGCAAACAGCTACTGATAAAATTTATAGAAAGCAAATGGCCCATGTCTGATCCAAGGGGACCACACATCCTCTCTTTGCCCAGGAGCCTTGAAGGAAGGATACTCAACACACAGATAAGACATCCCTCTCCCTTCATGTCTAGTTATCCTATTTTATAATGTACTTTTGACTTATAGAAGGGGCTTAGATGCCACCTAATCAGGCTAGGAGAACTTCTTTTCCACTTTTTTATGGGGGTGCTGAGAATTGAACCCAGAATTTAGAAGTGCTACGCACATGCTTGACCACTGAGCTACACCCCAAACCCAAACCCCCTCCTTTTAAATATTGCAGAGGGAGGGTTTCATGTATCACTTTAAAGTGCAATTCTTTTATAGCGCATAGTACTGGCCTTGTGCTGCTAAACTGACCCATTTCCAGACACAGCTTGGGCACGTACTTGCCACATCCTTGTGACAAGTATATGTTTTCTTCTCTGCTTTCATAATCTAAAGGAAAGCTTACGTCAAGTTCCTGTGTCATTCAATTATTTTTATAATCTGGATATTGGGCATTGTATTAGTTTGAGCTGGAGGCTAAAATCAGGGTACCTCTCCTCCTGAGACTCTGAGGCACAATCAGTTCTAAGCTTAATCAGGTAGGGCTACTGTAACTGAATACCATACATCGCAGCTTAAGCAACAAATATTTACCTCACATATCTCTAGAAGCTGAGAAGCCCAAGATCAAAGTGCTGGTAGACCCAGTGTCTGATGCAGTTGTAGGAGGCCACCTTTTTATATCCTCACATAGCCAAGAGAAAAAAATCATCTCTTGTGACTCTTAGAAGAGCATGAGTTCCATTCATAAGAGCACTACTCTCATTATGAGATAGAACAAAATGGCGGCCTCACCCTTCCATTTTATTTCGGACAGCCAGAGAGGTTATGAGGCAACTGATAGCTGTCTTGCCCCTATTCCTCACTCCCAGTTGCCTCCTCCAGCGTGGCCTTGGGCAACTAGTCCCACGGTCTTCCTGATACCCCTGGGTGATCTCAGCACTACAGGATCCAACTCAGCTGACAACTGCAACTTTCCTCCCAGCACCACTACTCCAGGAGTCATTGCCATGTCTCTGCAGGGCTCAGAAAACCATGCTTGACAGGGCAAAGACTGGGGAGGAACTGGGGCCCACTGCATATATCCACAAAATCCTTAAGCCCCAACAGGTCCTAATCAGCAAGGTTAGCCCTCAAAAGTGGCAGTAGTCACAATTTCTACCCTGCCATTTTTACAGGGACAGGAGCTGTCAATTGAGCAGCTGCTTCTCCCAGAGTCCCACCAGACTGTTGCCATGACAGCTGTGTCTGTCCCAGATGCCCCCAGCTACTCCAAAGGTATCTGCCTTGGCCACAGCAGACTTAAAATCCTGACCAACTCTGGATGACTAACACTCTGCTGCCACTCCTGATGATTCTGCCACATTAACATCCCGTGACTCTGCCCATTCTATCATTACTTTGAAGATTCTCAAGCAGGTCCACAAAACAGACGAGATTATATATACCCAGCTTGCTGCTGCTCTCTGTAAGAGGACAGCTGCCTCATATTGACTGCCTCTGCCAGTCAAAGGGGCTCCTTCCTATGCACCAGACCCATGTGCTGCAGCTGAAGTCCAATGAAAGCCTTATTTGGGTGGTTCTATAAATCTACTCATGTTCTTCATCTCAGGTAGTGTGCCAGAGCAAGTCACATTACACAGATCTGAAGAGTTCCAGGGTGTAACAGTAGAAGCTAGCAGAGATTGGCAGCACTGGCAAGCAGTGACCAGCATCATCTGGCAGTGACTGGCAGTGCTAATCCGCAGAGAGCAGTGGCATTTGGTGGAGACCAGGGGAAACCTATAGAGACCTGCCAAGGATCACAGAGAGACATCAAAAGCTGCTGGAAGAATTCCATAAAGCTGGCAAAGGAGGCAATGAGCCTTAGCTGCCATGGCTAAGGGTGGCCATGGGTCCTGAGAGCTATAACTCTAAGGACAGAGGGTCACTGGCACTCAAAGCCCAGAGCTACTATTGGAGCTGCACTTTGCCAGTGTGTGGTTTCCATCTGAACTGAGAAAAAGAACCCCTGGCTAATTGGCAGTAATGATCTAAGTATCTCCCAAATGCCCCACTTCCAAATGCTAGCACACTGAGGGCTGAGGATTAGGGTTTCAACATATTAATGAGAGGGAGCATTCAGTCCCTGGCACAAGCCACTATCCCAGCTGCTAATGGCCACCAGTAGTCCTTGGCATGCTTTGACTCATGGCTGTGTCTCTGCTTTCTGCTTTCTTCACATGGCTGTCTTCTCCCTGTGTATGACTGCATCTCTGGTTTGCTTGTGAGGACATTAGTTATTGGATTTAGGTCTCACTTCAATTCAGTCTGACATCACCTTAACTAATTTACATCTTCAAAGGCTCCATTTCCAAATAAAGTCATATCATATTAACAGATTCTGAGTTGGCATTATTTTTGGTGTGAGGGAGGACAATATCCAGTAGAATCGTTATAATGTTTTTGTTTTTGTTTTTGTTTTTTTTGTACCAGGGATTGAACTCGGGTCCTTGTGCTTACAAGGCAGGCCACCGAACTGCTGAGCTAAATCCCTGGCTGTTATAATGTTTTTGATAGAAAGGTTTAAAATCACGGCAAATATGATGGTTCATGCCTTTTATCCCAGTGTTTTTTTTAAAAAATAGAGGGATTACTTTAACCTTGGAAAGGCCTATGGCAATGAGTACATCCAAGTGTCTTTAAAGTGCATAGATCTCAGTATTTATTAATGGAGGAATGTGACCAAGGAAGCATCAGCCAGTTTAATAAGCATGATGTGAATACTCATAGCCACCCAGAAGTGTCAGAGATGATGCTTTTTTCACAGCTGAATCCTCAGACGGATGATTTGATGTTTGCTGATTTTATCCTATAACTTGTAAAACAAAAGCTATCTGAGGAAGACAAATGACACTGGCATTTTGAGTGACTTGACTAGAACTACACATCCTTCCGCTGTGCCAGTTCTTTTAGATATTCTGTAGGATGATCAAGTTTTAAACTTCTGCAACATTTTCACAATTCTTTTCTAGGAACATCCTCCTCACCTCTACAGGGAATCCCTTTTTCTAAACATTTGAAAAGTTGCTTGGAAGCTTGTCCAAATGATGACATAAAAGCAGACGTAAAACTGAAAGCAACTAACCACAACCTTCATGATAGTCCTCAGAATTGGACTTTTTACATAAACTTCAAATGCAGCTTCTCCGTTACTTATCAATTAACATCTGTCATGAGAAAATTTGGACCTGAAGAAAGGTGCAGTGTGAATACGAACTATGAATAGTTAGGATACTTTGTTATTTTCCCTATGCACTTATTCCTCCTAGTCCTTGGTAACTTCCTCCTAGGACTTTTGATTTGGGTCACTTCCTCTTGGGACATTTGATTTTGCTGAGCCAATAGTGTCTTTGAGAAATACACATACACACATATGTATACATGCACATCCACACATCCACACATACATTTAATACATACACATCCATCCTGCTAATTCAATGATATTGTCATGCAATTGTAAAACTTGGAGTGACTGCTGGGCAGGGTGGCTCACACCTGTACTCCTAGCACTCAGGAGGCTGAGGCAGGAGGATCACCACAAGTTTGATGCCAGTTTAAAACTACATTTGCATGACTCAGTCTCAAAATAACAAAATAAAAAAACAAAAAAAAATGAAGTGATTTCACTAAAGGACAAGTATTTCTCATCCTAATGATTTAAGACATTTTAAAATCATCTTTTACCTCTGTTTTGCATATTATAATCCTCCTTCTGTATCTGCTGGGTACTGATTCCAGGACCCCCAACTCTGGATATGCTCTTATAAAAATGGTGTAGTATTTGCATGTAACCTATATGCAGCTTTTCCAATCCCTTGTTTCTGAGTTACTTGTAACTCCTAATACAATGTAAATGCCATGCAAGTAGTTGTTCTACTGTATTGTTTAAGGAATAATGACAAGGAAAAAAATCTGCCTGTTCAGTTTAGATGCAATTTATTTTTCCTGATAGTTTCCAACTACAGTTGATGTGGAACTCACAAAAAAGAGGGCTGACTACTTCCTTTCTGAATGTGCTAAGCACTGCCCTGTGTATACCTTTATATGTGCGGATTGAGTCAATGGATACTTATCCATTCTTTTTATGCAAATGATTTATGCCAAATTTAAATTTCCCTTTGCATAATTGTTTTCTTATTGTGTTACCGCATCTTCAGTCCAAGTTGCATTTATTTTCTTCCGTAAGACATTTGGATTTCTTGCAAAAAGTGTTATGTATGTAAATAATGGAAACAACACCCACATCGTTATTTTGCTACTGGGGTGCTGCCACACTTCTTTCTGTTTTCTTTCTCCTCCTCCTCTATTTTTTTTTTTCAAATCACCACAAGAAGTATTCTTAGGGACAGAAATGATGCAACAGTCTTCAAGATACAGTGAGTGCTTTATTATTAATCAATGGAGAATAACAGCCATTTAAAAATTGGCCTCCATATCTGACTTCCAGCTTGATTGAACTTCATGACATGTTGTGTTTGTTTGAAACACAGAAGCAGATGCACTGTCATCTCTATAACTTAGGGACTACCATAAATGAAGCATGGCAGGAGGTAAAGTGCCAACAGTCAGAGTGAAACGGTCATGTGGTACCCGGAGAAAAGACTGAGCTTCTACATGGATTGGCTTGTTTTTATAAAATAAATCAGGCCAGAAAGAAGACATTTTTCCTCCTTGGCAAAAAAAAAAAAAAAAAAAAAAAAAAAAAAAAAAAAAAAAAAAAAAAAAAAAAAAAAAAAAAAAAAAAAAAAAAAAAAAAAAAAAAAAAAAAAAAAAAAAAAAAAAAAAAAAAAAAAAAAAAAAAAAAAAAAAAAAAAAAAAAAAAAAAAAAAGGTCAAACATTTCTCATATAAAACCATTCAGCCTGTTTTTATCAGGGAGGACTTTTAGAATATCTTTTACCTAAAGAGCTCCAGGGACAGACTTGGGAATTTTAGAAACAGGCCCATGGAGTCATGGAGCCATTGATATTAAGAAAGAGAGGGCTGGGATTTAGCTTAGTGGTGCCACTGCCTGCCTTGAAAGCGCAAGGACCTGAGTTTGACCCCCCATTACCAAACAAAACAGAAAACACAAAACAAAACAAAACAAATTCTGCTAATATTAAGAAAGAGAGGGATCATGGCCTGCTCCTATTGGTGTCTTCTGGCATCTTCCTCTCTGTAGAAGAAATTTAGGTACAGAGCAGGCTGGGGCCAGAGGGAAGAAGCCAGTGGATGGTGCGACAGAGGCTGCTGAGCCTGCCTTCAGAAGCCTTCTGTCCTCAGGAGGCGGCAGGCAGTCAGGCAAGGCATGGCCAGCTCTGTCTGAGTAAGCTCCATCTGCCAGCAGAGCACAGTTCTGGAAGAAGTCCAAGTACCAACCCTCAAAATCAGGCATGGTTCCAGACGATCAGTCCAGTCACAGCACACCCCTCGCCAGAAGCTGAGAAAGGAGGAGGAAATCCCATCCTGCTGTCCAAGTGGAGCAAGAAGCTCCAGAGTTTGGCAGAGAGTCAGGACCCAAGCCAAGGGAGCTAGGGTCCAGGACAAGGATCCAACCCCTGCAGAGAACTGAAACATTTAGCAGAGAAACTGAGGCGGATTGGGAATCACAAGGCTTTGGCCAAAGTTGTAGGACAGGACTGAAACTTGGATCAATGGGAGTAATCAGATTTCCAGATCTCTAGGAAACCAAAGCAGTTCCCTGTATTCTTAGAGCTGAGCTCAGATGGTACTGGTCAGGCCTGGCTCAGACTGGCTGGGGACTGCTAAAAGCCTCTCATACTCTAATGTGTGTAAGAATTACCAGGAGTTTGTACTAAGATGCAAGTTTCTACTTGGGTTGGTCTGAGCTGAGGGCTAAGATTCTGAGTTTCTAACAGAAGCCCTGCCGATGCAGATGTTGCTAGTTTTCTAGAAGAGCAGAATTCAGAGAATTTCCACTTGCTGTTATTCCCTTCATGCCAGGCCATTGCTCTCCATCCCCTCCCCTTGCCCAATCCTCATCATGATTATGTCTGACCTGCTTCTTCTCCTCTTTATCTCCTCCTGTATTCCTTTTGTCCCGCTGCATTTTTTTTCAGCCAGGACCAGTACTGTAAAAAAAGCTTAAGTCCATAAAATGGGAGGGGCAAGATGACAAAACCAAAAATATTTTCCCATTGCCAGAGCCTGTGTTCTATACCGGGGACTGAGTATTGAGATATAGAGTTTATTTAGCTCATGGTTCTGGGGGCTGAATTGTTCAAGAGCATTGTGTTGGCATCCAAGTAGGCCTCATGCTACAGCATGACATGGCAGAGGGCAGTGTGCTAGGCAGGGTCTCTCCCCTTCTTCTTCTGAAGCCATTGATGCCTCATCCAATCTTAATTGCCTCCAAAGGCTCCATCTCCAAATACCAACGATGTCTGACTTTGGGGATTATATTTCTAAGAATTTTAGGAACACATAAAGCATAGCATCGACACATAGCAAAATGCTTTTTATTTTTTTGAACTCTTTAAAAATTGTTTGTGGTACTGAGGGTTGAATGATAACCGTTGCACTGAACTACATCCCTGGCCCTTTGAAAATTTTTTATTTTGAGATAGGATCTCACTAAATTGTCTAGACTGAGCTTAAATTTGTTACCTTCCTGCCTCAGCCTCCCAGAATGCTGGTGGTAAACAGATACTTACCACCAATGCTAGCCATTTTTATGTTTCATAGATGCAATTAGTCTAGTGTCTCAATGACTTTGCTGTAAAGGGTGCAAAGAAGTTGTGGTTCCTAATTTTATTAAGAAATATCTACTGAAAACAAGTTGGAGGGTGTCATGTATTTATTTAATGTCCATTGTACCTGAAAATAAATTAGTATATGCCAAATGCTCTATACATTTCCGCTTGCAGCACCTAATGGGTCATTAATTCCTGGCTTACACTATACACTGATCATATGATGTGAGGCTAATTATTTAACCTTTCTCAGACAGTTTCCCCATCTATAAAATGCTATACCTTGATCTATTTTGTGTTGCTAAAGCAGAATACCCAAAAGTGGGCAGCTAACTGTAAAGAAGTGTGTTTCTGGGCCTGGGATTTAGCTCAGTGATTCCGCCTCCTGCCTTGCAAGTTGGATTCCTGGTACAAAAAAAAAAAAAAAAAAAAAAAAGAAGTGTGTTTCTTACAGTTGTGAAAGCTGGAAAGTCCAAGGCCAAGGGCCCCACATCAGTGAAAGCTGTTCTCTAACGTGGTAGAGGGTATCACATGATGACAAAGTGGGTGAGCGTCAGCCAAGGTTTCCCTTCCTCTTCTTGTAAAGCTGCCAATCCCATGAGGGAGACACCACTGTGATGACCTTATCTGTCCCTGAATGCTACCTCCAAACACCATCCACACAGGAATTTAGGGATTAAATTCCAGCCCATGAACTCTGAGGACACATTCAAACCACGCCCTGGTGATTCTCACTTCCTCTCACTTTTCCACAGATGATTTGTTGTCGGACCTGTATGAGATGATAAGTGGAACTGCTTCATGAAATATCAAACACTATAGAAACACGAACTACTATCCTAAGTAAGGATCTGAAAGGGAGCAGCTGTGCATTTTAGAGTTTTGCACTGACCCGAGTGGGCAGGGTGGGACCACCTGAGGCTGTTGTGCTCTCCAGCTGAAGGGGGCTGGGGGAACAAAGTTAATCTCCTCTCAACCCCATCTCACTTCACCCCACTTTCATTGTCTAAAGAATATACATACTGAGCGCCCATGTGAATGCAAAGGTTCAGGGCCTAGAACCTTTTAGATACACTAAAGGCCCAAACTACAACCCAAAACCTACTCATGTATTGCAAAGTGCCAACACTGCAGTTAAACCTGAATACTGAGGTTTAGTTCAGGAAAAGCAACTCTTACGTGAACATTTTTGCCTTAAAAACACAATCAGACATATACCACCACTGGCCTAGAATAACACCTGGGAAACAGATCTGACCCTGTCTGCTTGGAGCTTATAGATTATGGGGTACTCGGTATGGTGAATGCTTAAATTAAAATAACATTTATGACAGTAAAAGACACATTGCCATCAATTCCCCTCAAAATATTCCCACTTACTTCAAACATATTTATCCCATCTTTCTTGCTGCTTTCTGAAGCAGATCTGGAAGTAGTCTTTTGTGAGTGTCTTTAGTTCCAGTGTTGTGGCTGCCTTCATGTTGAACTGATTCAAAACACTTGCCTTTCATGGTCATTTTGACTTTGGGGAGGAGGCAGGAGTTGCATGGTACCAGATATGGTTAATAAGGTGGACAAGGACACATGACAATGTTTTATAAGCTGCCTTTGCATTGAATTGCACGTGGCAGCCGTATTCACCATATTTTTGATCGTGAATCATAACGACATTGTAAGCTTTCACCTTATATATGTCACACCTCATATATAGGAATAGAAGATCGTCAATTTCAGAATAAGGCAAGAGATGCCATGGAAAGGGTGTTTCAAGCAAAGCGCACCCCAGGCACCAAAAAAAAAAAAAAAAACAAAAACGAAGCAATACTACAGTACTTTGGGGTTTAACAAATTTTCTAGATCAGTTTGAAAACCGACTTCATGGTGCTGGCTCACGAAGCAGATTCTGCATGAGTTCAGCATGGCATGTCTTGAAAGCAGTGTTAGGCTGATTTCCTTCTATGCCTTGAGCTTCTGCCCCACTGGATTTCCCCATCATCGCCCGCCCTTTCCCTTTGAAAATATAGCACTCTAAAGAGGTGGAAGGAAGCTTTTGGTTTTGAAGCAGTAGCATTATTAGCAGAAAAGGAAAAGTCCCCCATGAGCTATAGCAAAATCCTGTAGATTGGTCTATGATTCAGTGTAGCTTAGGCTAAAGCAACCTTATTTTCTGAAAGCAACTCCATGGCTTTAGGTTTCCAGAGAGGCATAAAGCTGGTATATTTACTCTTAGTCAAAGTTAAATGGAAATGGAGAAACACCAAAGAGAAGTTCTTTTGGGAAAATATATCTTAAAAGGAAAAAAAAATTAAAGGCTACCAAACAATGTAGACTACATGTATATTTTTTTCATTAAAGGAGTGTGGAGTATATATCAGTTCATGAACTCAATTCTCTCCATGATTCTGGTCCCAAACCAAACTGGATGAGAACTGAATCAAATTTCCCCATAAGGTCAACATTGAACCTAACCATTGAATTTGTTACAATGATAAATATCACTGGGTAACTGTGTTTCATGTGATTGTTATAGTTTTTATGCTATGAAGTATGCATTTGGGAAAGCCCATGATATAGAAAGTACAACTTAACACATTTTGATGAAGTGAGCATTCACGTAACTACAAGAAGAAACAGCACAGTCTGGAAGCCCTGCCTCCTCCCCTTCCCAGTTACCCACTACTCTTCCCTCAGGAGGTCACCGCTGCCCTGAATTTCATGCTAACCCTTTTTTTTTCTGCTTTTCATTATACTTTTACCACCCAAGTTTATGTGGCTAAATACTCATTGTTTTCCTGCTTTTTAAACTTTATATGGGAGCATATGATCTCCTGGTCCTCACTTCTGTCTCGCACCATGAGGCATCTCAGTTTCATCCATGGAGCGGAAGCTATTCTCTATTTTTAATGTCGTATAGGTATCCCAAGGTTGTACAGAGATGCTTTACTCATCTGCTGTACTACTGATGGATATCTTGGCTTGTTTTCAGTTTGAGGCTCTTATGCATACAGTTGTTCTTCTGGTGCTAACGTGAGCATATTTCTGCTGGAAATATATACCCTGGGGGTGGAGACCCGGGTCACCAGATATGTGTGTCTCTAACTTCAGTAGGTGATGCCAGAGAGCCAAGAGAAATGCACATTGCCTGTAGTGATGTGTGAGAGTTTCCAATGTCCTATGATAATGGGGTTTAGTTGCTTTTTTTTCCCTTGAGCTTTTCTGAATTTTCTATTTTTCTCCAAAATAAATATCTATTGGTTTAAATTAAGCCAAATGTTATTCTAATACCTTAAAAATATATCTTTCCCACTGAAAATTCATTTTAAACATTTTCATTGAAATAATTCATTCATAGAGATATAAGGCCTAGTGTATTATCACAGGGAGCACACTTCTGTGACCACCACCTAAGTCAGGACAGAACTTTCCAGCACCGTGAAAGCCTTCTAATTACAGTTTTGCCCTCATCAAAAGAAAAGTACCATGCTGATCTGTGACACGATCATTTCATATGTTTTTTACCTTCTTACAGATAGAACAATCCAGCAAGCATTACCTTGCCTTCGATCTGGCCTCTTTTGTATTTTCCAAACAATGAGATTCATCCAGCTGGATGGATATAGAGTAACTTGTTCCTTTGTTTCTTGCCACGAGGAGGAAATACTGACCTCATGGAAAGTGATCTGCTCATCACTTCTTAGGCCCATGGAATGTATTGACCAACCAGGACCACACACAGAGTAAAAAACTAGATGGCCATTTGTATGTGTGTTGTTTCCACTCTGCATGCTGTGAGCTGAGGCTGGAGAGGTGGTAATGAGGCGTGCATGTTTGTGATGTCCCTAACTATTGCCTGACCTTGGTAATGGATCCATCACTTGGAGTTGTTTCTCAGTGATCATGAGTATTTTCCCTTCTATCCATGTAAAATTCTGAACAACCTCAAATCCTAGACAGCACACTTCTATGTGCGGATTTCACTGGGAGAATCATGGGAGTGCCAGAGTACAACTGGTATCTGGCTACAGGAACTGCCATTGGCCTTAGAGCAGGGACAGTTTCAAAGCACAGCACTGTGAGCAAGAATTATGGCCTTAACATGTTGCAGGAGGAGGATCCTGAAAGTGTCTTCCAAAGGAAAGGTAAAATCTGGGCTGGGGATTTAGCTCAGTGGTTCCACTGCCTGCCTTGCAAACACAAGGATCCAAGTTTGATCCCCAGTACCAAAACAAAAAGCAAAAACAAAAAAACAAATTGTCTTAACAAAGGAAAGGTAAAATCAACAGCATAAGATTTCTGCTCTTTCAAACAAGCAATGTTCAAAACTTCCTCATAAAACAATTGTTTATGTCTAGTTTTTGTTTTCATTTCAAACAAGTGTCAACTGAACTAGAACTCTTGAAATGGAATCTTGATATTAACATCTTTAAAGCAGCCCAACAGGCTCTCAAATAGTCACTCTCTGAAGAGCTGTATGTGAATTCATCGCAAATATAGTTTTCTTTTTCTTTCTTTCTTTCTTTCAAGGCCTTGAACTGTAATTATTAAAGCTTCAATTGTCTCCAATTATGTTAGCCAGATAATCAAATTTGGATCATAGGAATGAAGTAATGTAAAAGTGCCTCCATTACTTTTCTATGAAAATAATTCACGTATGATCATTTTCATCCTCCTTTATCTCTAATGTGTAACTTGACTGTGCCAGTAGCCAGAAATTTTACCATGAGTATTCAAAATGATCAAATTGACTCTCAAAGCAAAGAATGTCACACAACATTACAACAGGTTAAAAAAAAAAGTTTTCACCAGAAAAAAATGTATAACATCATGCGCAAAAATGACAAATCCGAATGCTGAATTGCAAAACTTAGGGGATCTTATTGCTAACCTAGCTATTGAGGAGCTCACTGGTTAACTTCTGAAGAAGACGAAAGAACATGCTTTAAAATAGCTGACTGAGAACAGATTTTATTAATGAACTATATACGTATCCACTGCAAAAATGATCTATGAACGTATGAGTCAATTTGAACTGGAATATATTTAATCGTGTACAGCATCAGCTATGCACAGTTAGATTTCATCAGACAGAGAAGGATCAAGTGTTTTGTTACCCTTTATTTTACCAAAACCCCCTTCCTCCCACTAACTCCTGTTTCCAGAAGGCGCTAGGAGAAGTTCTTAGACCAGAAGGGCCTGGGTGGGAAGTAATTATGTCCAGCTCCTGGTTCTTTTCTGCCCGTGCCTTTTAATTCTTATCCACCGACCTTGCCTGCTATTTCATGAAAAGAGGATCCCAGCTGTGGCAAATAGTGTAGTAGCTATATAATCCAGACATAACCAAAAGGGATTAGGACAGAGATTAACAAATATATTTTCCCTTCAAACCTTACCTATAAAGAATATCAACCAGTTTCCCAAACAGCCACACAAACCACAGACTCCAAAACCTTGCATTGTAAGAACGTAAATGTGAGGACTGCAGTAACCATGGTCTTGTAGAGTTAGATTTTGTGCATCACAGTAGTGTCCTCTCTCTAAATGCTAGAGGAAGGAGAGAGAGAGAGAGAGAGAGAGAGAGAGAGAGAGAGAGAGAGAGGTGTCTCTATTTCCAGTACTGAATTTGATGCTAATTGTATGATCTACGCCAATGTCCTGCAACTTGTTGGCTCGGATTCTTGTCTATAAAATGAAAAAAGAAAATTGAACTAGATTCTCCAAGGATGCTCCCGGTTCTAATAATACAGTATTGGAAAAGCTGTATTTCTTAGGCTACGATTAAGTAATAGGCCTCTTTCCCCACATTTTTCTGCACCCAGTGGACTCAGCAGCAGGCTCTTCTTTTTGCTGATGCACTGAGAGATGGTGATGGAACCGGGAACCTGACCGACTCCAGTGCCCAGTACCGAGTGTCATCTCGAGTGGACAGAGCACTTGCTTCTCCGGGTTCTGGAATTCCCATGGTGCTGTACAGGAATGTGGTGACAAATCTGACAACCTGAGAAAGGTGAGATGAAGCAGTCTGCGCTGCCACGGTGCTGGCGACCCTCCCTGGGGGCCTCTGGATCGATGAAGAAGTGGGCTTCACTTCCTTGCACGGTTAGAGTTATCGTGTAGATAAGGTCAGTATTTGATAATAGTAACTAGAGCTTGGGAGACGATTTGAAGTAGTGTAATTCCAAACAGCAACAGTGGGCTCTGACATCTAAGAGAGCTCTTCTGCACTGAGCGGGACAGCAGATGCCACACAGAGGAGCTGCAGACTGGGAGCAAGTCCACTCCATCCTACTATGAACCCTTCCTGTTTGTCAGAGCAAGGTTCCCCACATCCCAGCAACAGCACCATTCTGCAGCGCCGTGACTAGCTATTTCAGGAGCCTAACACAGCAGGACAAATGTGCCCAAGTCCACACAGTACGACAGAAGAATTAAAAATGTATTTACCATCTGTTGGTAGTTTCCTTGCAGGGATCTTTTCTTTTCCTTTCCTGCAGCCACAAATAGGGTCTTCTCATTTCCTTCCAACTTCAGAGAGCTGGGCTCTCTTCACATATCTGAAATCTAGGGCTTGCTTTTTTCCTCTCTTCCTTCTCTTCCTCCTTCTCTGCCTCCTCCTCCTCCTCTCCCCCACCCCTTCTTACTCAGACTGTTGAACTCTGGAACATTTCAGTTTCTAGGATCATTTCCCTTAAATACAAAGTGGAAGGAACCTGTGGAAAACTTGTGGTGTTTTGCACTTTTCATGTGGACAGGTAACTTCCAGACCTTTCGCTTGGATTCTGGTCCCAGAGGACTTTGGGAAGCTCGAGGGTAGAACAGGAAGAAAGAAGAAAGAACTGGGGCACAGGCTAAAGGAGAGGGAATTAAGTCCATAAATTAGGCTTGGGAATTCACAGTGGCCCTTTACCCACTACTTAGTCCTTATCATAGTGGGATGCTCCACTAGGAGAGGCAAAATTTCTACTAGGAAAGACTCCCAGGAATGGAGGTGCGAACTTCAAGTGTGAGTCATTTCCACCCATGTAGTAGCTGGGTAAAAAGGGTAACCTGGAACGTAGTTTTGTTAGCTGAGATAACACTTAGGTTGATATGGAAAAATAATTATTCTTCAGTGAGAACCCCTGGGTTTTCATTTCTGGGGTATAAGTGTTACGTACCAAAAAATAAAACCTAAAATATAAAGACTGTTAGATATGATTCCCGTAGCCAAAATATTGCAGTGCAGTGTCGACTCTTACTGCCCTTTCCTTTCCTTCCCTCCTTCCTCTCTTCCTCCCTGTGAAGTACTGAGGATTGAACCTGAGGCCTTCACAGTGAGCTATATTGCCTTCTCTTTTTTATTTTTTGAGACAGCGTCCTCTAAGTCATTAAATTGTGCAAGCTGGGTTGGGATTTACAATCCTCTTGGTCTGGCCTCCTAGGCAGCTGGAATTACAGGTGTTTGCGGCCTCACCTGGTTCACTGTCCTACCTCATTCAAATAATGACTTGTTAAAAATTTTCAGGCTACAAAGGTAAAGAACTTTACCTTAAAAGCACTGCTGGGTGATCCTGGCCCTCGGGCAGGTTCTTTAAACTTCAAGCCTCAGTTTAGTCACCTGAGCTAATGAGGATCATGATCTTCACATCATACTCTTGTTGGGGGGATTAAATGAAACAGCACCCACAAAGCTCTTACCATGGTGCCTAGCACAGACTAAAAGCTTGATGGATAGTAGCTCTTAAAAATTATAATTACTGGAATCTAAAGATGGGCTATGCTCAAAACCTACTATCTTGGATTCTGGTTTTAACTTTTGTTTTTTGAAATATGTTCATGCATTTGAGCCTGAATGTGAGATCCAGCTCATTCTTACTCGAGTTTAATAGTCATAGCTCACACAATTAAACCAAAGAACAAGTGAATAGGATATATGTCACATCTGGACAAGGTGATTTGTTTTGGATTAGCTTCTAATGAGATGACCATGCATTACTGACACTGATAATGCCTGTGCGTAGTAGGCCCCAGGAAATACTGCTGTCATTAATTCATCTAACAGTCAATGCACATTGAACGGGTGTCTATCAGGTACCTAGAACTGTTCTAGATGAATAACACTGACAAAAATCCCTGCCCTCTTGACCATAAACAACAACAAAAAAAGGTAAATGACGTAGAATATCTCAATATAACATGTTTGTGGAATAAATGAACAGGGCAAGGTGGATCAGCAAAGTCAGCAGGTCCAGTTTTCAGTAAAATGACCCCAGCAAGCTCACAGAAGACAGAAGGCAGAAGAAATGGTGGGGTGGGGGCAAGGATGGCAATAGAATGAATAGATGAGATGCAAGGGCTAGAGGACGCCCTGGTGGTGACTTGTGGACCCTGGAAGGACATGGCCTTGACTCTAGGTGGAATGAGGGAGTCATGGGAAGGTCCTGAGCAGAGTCCTGAAATCACCTAATATGTGTGATAACCAATGAATGGGGATAGTAACAGCAGGGAGACAATGTAAACGGCCTCAGAGATTATCCGGATGAAGGACAGGGGTGGTTTAGCTCTGATGGTGACAAGAAATGGTTAAAATCTAGGTATATTTTGAAGATCAAGTCGTCTGGATTTGCTGGGCAGACTGGATGTGAGTTATGAACACAAGAGAGAAGTCCAAGTGACCCTTTTGGCTTGAGCAGTTCCAAGGATGGAGTTGCTGTTTACAGAGATGATACCTTAAAGAGATGTTGAACAGCTCCTGGCCACTCCAGTAAAGGAGCTACCCTGGGATTCTGGACTTGAGTGTCAGGCTGTCTTCTGCCTGCTGGGGAAAACCTCTTGAAACATGTGAGCCGACAGCTGTTCTTTGAAAGATAAGAATCAGAAAAACCAGGGTTTCATAAGCACAAATGTGGAAACCCCACCTTGACCAGATCTGGGGAAATCAAAGGTCTGGGTGTGATATAAACTCCCTTGCCCTGATTGCATGAGGAGATTTGTGCAAATGAAAAGTTCAAAAAAAAAAAAGCAGTTCGGGTTTTTTTTTTTTTTCTTGTTGTTGTTGCATTTTCTCGATGGAAAACAATCCGGTGTTATTTTGTTTTGTTTCTTCAGTCCTTTGTTAACTTTACACAGGGTGCAATACCATGTCTGCAAAGGACAGCTGCTGTGCACCCTGCAGCCCAGCAGAGGGAGCCAGGGAGGCCTGAAGGAGAGTGCTGAGGGCTGGCCTGGGGCCCAGGGCTACACACACTTGCGCTCCCTCAGACCTCTTTCAGGAGCCTTTGTGTCTGAGGCTAGATCCAGAAGCCTTTTCTGCAATGGTAGCCAGGTGATTCTAGAACTCTGCAGATGAGTCTCCTATTCTGTTGGGCCTTTTGTTTATTCATATTGTCATGGGTACCTGCAAGGCCAAATATAGTTGGAACAGAATATCTATGAGTATCCAAAGAGCAAAGAGATAGGACTGCCCAAGGAAACAAACAGTGGAAAGAACAACACCACAGATCCAGTCTGACTGCAGTTACCATCTCCACCTTCACAGCGCCATCTGCGTGGTGTCTCTCTGTGTTTCCAGTGTCTTCTCATGAGGACAACAGTTATATTGGATTTAGAACCCACCCTCATCCAGGAAGTCCTTATCTTAACTAATTTTATCTGAAAAATTCAACTCCCAGATAAGGTTACACTCAAAGACACTGGAGTCAGGACCTCGATATCCCTTTCGGGGGGCTCAATTCAACTCGCAATAGAGGCCTGTGGGAGAGCCCATGGAGAAGAGATCAGAGAGGGACAATCACATCACTGGAGCAACAAAGGAAAAGTCTTACATGCTGAAACTGTACGCCGAGGTGAGATGGGTTTGGGAGGAACAGGAAGTATTCAGATAAGCGAGGCTCTCACTTAGGATACTCTCTCCATCTGTGCTTATGGCCCTGAGTTTTTTCTGTTAGCGGTTTAAAAAAATATTGTATAAATAAAAAGAATAAGAAAATAGCACTTCTCTGACTCACACATTGGGCAGAGCCGCAGACTCTTGTGATCATCAAGAAAGACTTCACAGAAGTGTTGATGCTTGAGCTGATCTCAGAGCCCGGGGATAAAATCTCCATGTGGAGAAGGGATGGGGTAGAGCTGGGGAGAGAAGAAAGACAGGGCTTTCTATCTCCAGAGGAAGCATGAGCAAAGGTACATGTTTCTATCAGTGGGACGCCTTGGACCTCTTTCAGGAAGGTGTCAAGGCTTTAGAGGCAGAGCCGGTGTTGTCTAGACATTGTATTAACAAACGAAGCGGCAAAATGTTTCTGGTTTTAAGAAATGCACAAATAAGGACAGGATAACAGTTGGAGCGTATATCAGGAGGAGTTAATTATTGGACACATTTGCCAAAGCACAAATATGGAAACCCCACCCTCGGCCAGATCTGGAGAAATCAAAGGGCTGGATGTGGTATAAATTCCTCTGCCCTGATTGCATGAGATCTGCCAACAATTTTCCTCTGATATATTCTTTTCTGCACAAAGGCCGAACTGGGTTCTTAAAAACCTGATCATGAACTGAGATATGCAATTCTGAATCATCACCACGATCTAGGAAAATTAACTCCTCAGCTATCTTCCCAGAAAAGCACCCAAGCCTGTTGCCTAAGCCCACACCAGGGTCTGGCCAGGTTACTGTCACAAAGCAACTCCCCTTTTTTGGCAGAAGAATGTACAGGATGCCAGCAAAGTTCACACTGGGTCATCTCCGTTTCTTTAAAGGCTTGATGATTCATTGCTGGGGTGGGGGAGGAGGGGAGTGAGGGGAGCGGAAGTGCTGAGCGGGGGGCGGAGCCACACAATTATGAAATTGACTGCAGGAAGAGCTGGCCCTCGGAGTGACGGGGTCACATGTTCTTACTCTTGGTATTTAAACTCCAGCCGGGGTGGGGGTGGAAGTGGGTGGGAGGTGGCAAACGGATCCTGTGATTTGGTTGCTTCTCAGGGTAGACACATCCAGTGCCTCACATATTTATTATAATTACAACATGCTAATTTCTCTTAATATCCGACAAAGAAGAAAAGCCCTGCCCTTCCGTGACAGTACAGATAGCAGAATAAAAATTTGGCTGTCTTGGCGTGAGTGAATGATTTGTCTTTTTCTGCTTGATTCACTGGTGTTCCAGCCCACAGGGTCTTCCATTCTGCACATGCATTTTGTACTTAAAAAGGAATTGTTTGCAACTTACAGTTTAAGGCAGAGTGCTGTTATTCTGCTGTGGCAGGAGGCATCTGTGGTGGTAGCTCTTTTTGGTGTCTGAGCTAAAGACTCAAAGCAAAACCAAGATCTCCAGTCATCAGGCTGGAGAGCTTTCCTAGTCTCCTTGCAGTTAAACTTTGTCGAGGCCTCCGGGAAGCAGTTCTGCAAATATCAAACTGCCTGACCATTCGCCCTGAAATCCTGACATGGGCAGTTTCCTTGGTACACTCCAGTTATTTATGTCCGAAAGCAAAGTTTGCCGATGCATTTTTCTCTGACTCTTCCTCTTCCGGGCAAACTTTGTAAATTCCTCCTAAAATGATGTTCTTAAACTCTGACCCCTACTCGGATCAACTTCTCCTGTCCAATATTTACTCAGGAAAAGTAAAGTAGCTAAGAGAGCTTATAGACATGTATTTTATGTCATGAAGTTACAGCCACGAAGAACTCAGTTTCACTCCTCCTATAAAAATTTGATGTTTAGTACGGTAGCTTGCTGTTGCCCCTGGTCCTGTTTTGGAAGCATCCAGGGCTTGCTTTGAATAACTCATCAACTGCCACCACCTTAAGTTCAGCGCGTGGTGACTTTTGGCTTTGATTTTTAATTTAGAAAATGTATTTCTTTTTAGGAAACAAAATGCCAAGTGGTTTATGAAATGTTTTAAATAGATTTCCGTGTGCTCCTGGCCAATACCAAACAAAGCTCAACTCATTCTAAGATTTAAAATGTGGTGTGTTTTCTTTTTATGCAAGAAGAGGTATTTTCTTTAGATGATTAAGGCCAGGAAGTATAATATTTTACAGACCATTGCCTTATATTCAGTCTTGGTCAGAGTTGCACTGATGAAAATTTATGTAGATCTTGCTTACAAAATAAATAATAATTGTTAAAAATCATCTCATTTCCTTTTGAAGAATCTCATTGCTCTAAATATATTGCAGTTTTTAAAAAAACAGATTTCCTTTTGATGGTCTTGATGCTTTTGCTAGTTAAGCAGTAAATTAAATAATTTTCATTATCAATGTTCAAAGCCATCTGTCACTTGAAGGTACCAACCTCAGACCATACAGCTATAATCAGCAAAACCAGCTGTAAACTAAAATGCTTGTGCTTTCTAAAATACAGCATAGGGTTTCCATCAGCCTCCCAGGTTGGCAAAGTACTTGAGCTTTCCCATGGAGACTGAGTCACAGATAAACCGCATGAATTTTTGTTTTACAGGCCTACACCAGATCTACCAATGAGCTTAGGTACTCACTAAGCACCGCTCTCAGTGATCCTTAAAAGAGGAATAAGGAGATATGGCCCATGTTACAGGGTGTGGCCAGGGGAAGGTAGAAAAATGCCTGTGGGATCTATTGCACTATGGCAGAGAGCTATGTGAGGATTCAGGGGCTCCAACCCTGGGCTTTTAGAACTAATTTCTGTGATTCTCCAGCCCCCTTATCTATACCAAAGCTGCCCACTAGAAATATCATCTAAAGAGGCTGGTGTTGTTGAGCATTTGCCTAGCATGCATGAGGACCTGGGTTTGGTTCCCAGCACTGATATAAAAAGAAAAGAAAAGGAAAGAAGAAAAGAAAAAATATACAACCATTCCATGTTTCATATTAAATTTTCTAATAGCCACATTAAGAAAAGTGCAAAGAAAGACAAAATGAATTTTAACAACCTATTATATATAACCAATATTTTCACTTTAAGATATATATATCATTATTATATATATCCAGTATAACACACACACACAGACACACACACACACACATACACACACATATATAGTTACTTGTTGCTAGGACAGATACCCAATCCTTACAAGTTAAAGGAGGAAGGGCTGGGGATTTAGCTCAGCGGTGCTGCTGCCTGTCTTACAAGCACAAGGGCCTGAGTTCAATCCCTGGTACCAAAAAAAAAAAAAAAAAAAAAAAACTGTTACAAGTTAAAGGAGGAAGAGTTTGCTTTAGCTCACAGTTTATAGAAGTTTCAGTCCATAGGTGCTAGTTCCAAGGCAAGGTGGCATGGCAGAGATGCATGGCAAAGAAGAAACCATTCATGGCACGAAAGAAAGGAGGCAGCAAATCTTCCTCCTTTTCCTTTTTACTCCATCAAGGCTAAAAGCCCATTAGCTGGTGTCCACTGCATCCAGGATGAGTCTTCCCTCTTTAGTAAGTCCACGATCCACACCCAGAATTATGCTAAATCATTTAGTAAACTAATTCAGTATCACACACCTATGATCCAGTGTCACAACCCATGATCTGGTCACTCCCAAAAGCCCCACCTATGAGCACGTGAGGCTTTGGGGGACATCCAGATTGAAGCCATAACAGTATTTTACCAAGTTTTAAAAACATGAGGTATAGTGGGGTATATTTTAACACTTCTCAGTTTGGACGAACCATATTTCAGATGTTAGGGTCAAGGTACTGTAGACCTAGACTAAGTGCTTGTTTTTGTTTTAAATTACAAGCAGAAGATTATTTGAGATGGTCTAATCTGGGAGGCTGAGGCAAGAGAAGCACAAATTCAAGCTCAGCCTGGGCAATTTTGCGATTTAGTAAGACCCTGTCTCAAAAAATTAAAAAAAAAAGAGTTTGGGATATAGGTCAGTGTGAAGGCCCTGAGTACAATCTGCAGTATGGGGGGATGGAGGGAGAAAAAGAACAGCAAGAAATCAAGAAGGAAGAGGATAAGCAAAGGAAGGGAAAAAGAAAGGAAAGACAGACTAAAGTATACTTTTAAATCACAAATTGTTGGCGGAGGTTTAAATGCAATGGTTTTTATTCCACTCTTAACTATCAGTGATGTCATTTTCATTAGCAGGAACCCCGTCTTGCTGGTGGAGGGTCAAGAAAGATGATTCAGAAGCCTGACCTATGAGAGTCTGCAGGCCCTGCAAACAGCCCAGGGACTTTAGCTTGGGTGTGGCAAGCTGACTTCAGAGTCCATTGTGAGCTGTTTTTTACTTTTGTTTTTAGTTTGTTTGACTTTTATGGTCTCCTCAGGTTTATTTGGAGTGCAACCTAAGGCATGCATGCTATAAGCACAGTATAGTTAGCTCTGATTTTTAAATGACATATATAGACTTATGCCCTCCTTATGATAGCATAGTTAAAAGTTCTGTCAGTATTTCTATTAAGAATTCAGACTTTCCGGGATTTAGTACACAGCCATAACAAATTGCTCCAGGAAAAACTTGGCAAATGTTTCCTCAGTGTGGGAGGAAATTCTTTTTAACAATTAAATAAGATAAAAATAAATGTTTACCACTTCAACATACATGTGATTTTTTTGATTGGGGAGACATGCGGATAAAATGCATATTCTATCTTCACATTTTGTTTGTTTTGCCATTCGAAATACTAATATTAGCTTGCGATATGAATCTTGCTCAAGAGTTACACAATGACCTTCTGCCTCCCAAAGTCTCAGTGATTCCCATATTTGACTCTCATATTTTATTTGGAACTCTGATTGATAAAATTCTGAGAGGTTCTGTATCAACACATTGTGAATCCTTGTGTTTCTTTATAGTCAAAAAACTAACATTTTTCAAAAGTTATGATTTCTTCTGCGCTGAACTCCTCCTAGACTAAGATACCTTATGCAATTTTACAATCTTGGGGCCCACTTAATTGTGCACAGTAAACTGCTGATAGATAAATGACAAATACATAACAAGCAGCTTAAGAATTAAAAGCACAGTTTCTAGTCTTAATTTCATATATACTAACTACTCAAAATAGTGAGAAAAAGTTTTAAAGCTAGGAAAAAGACACGCTAATGAATCTTTAACTTTTATGACTCCCCTCATTTACACACACCTCAAAGGGTTATTGGAACAATGAAATGACTTGATGCTATGAAACTCTGAGGTAGGTCTATAACCTTTACGAGGCTTGGCTTTTACTGTGTGTCTTATGCATCTCAAGGGAGTTTCTGAGGATACAAGACCTGCGAAAAGTGTGAAATGCTACAAAAATGCAACAGAAAGGTAAATCCTCACCACAGCGAGGATGGCGAACAAATGTTTAAATTTATTTTGAAAGTAAGTACTGTATGGCAAAAAGTGCACATGTTTTAACCAACATGTTGGGCTCCAAATGAAACTAATTTCTCTAATGCAATGAAGTTGGGTGGACTGGTTCCATTTTTAGATAAACAAGAAGTACTCTCAGTTTCCTTATTCTGTATAGTGTTGTCTTTATTTTTGACTAGAGAAAACTGGACTAAGGCATCTTTTACAAGCATGACTTTGGAGGTTCACTTTCACTTAAAAATTCAAACCTAAACTCAAAATAAGTAAATCTTTTTTTTTTTTTTAACTCATAATCTGTTCAAATACCTAGTGCTATAACCTGGTAGACTGTTTGTGTTTGCTTGTTGGTTTTATTTTACTTTGTTTTGGTTAAGCTTTACAACAGTCTACCGTCAGTGAAAACACATTCTACAATGTAAAATCTGTCACAGTTTGGAGGGCCCTGTGCACTGGATTTATTAAGCACTCTTGTGCTCCCTCTGCTGCCGTGAAGAAAACATTCACATTCAAGACCCCAGCACATTCCTCATAGCTTCTTTTTTGGTAATCAAGATGTTGATCTGCGTATGAATCAGGCTTCTCCTGAAATGCAGTACTATTTCTCCAAAGCGTACATTCATCTCCTGGATAAGATGACTGGTTCCAGGATTCCTTTTGAATCCTCAAATCCTGGGATGCTCAAGAACCTTATATAAAATGGCATAGTGTTTGTATATAACCTATGCATAGCCTCCTGTATACTTTAAAGCATCTCTAGATGACTCAGAATAGTATGTAAATAGTTACTATACCATATTGTTCAAGAAATAACAATAAAACATTCTGTACGTGCTCAGTACAGATTTTTCAAATATTTTTGGTCTTCAGTTGGTTGAGTCCAAAATGCAGACATCCAACTATGATATGAAAACTTTTAAAACAGAATTAATAAAAAAGAAATAGGAGAATTAAATTCTTAGACCAGCCGTTCTTTACACTCTAAGGTGTTTAGGATCACCCAAGAGGTTGGTTCAAAGGGAGATTCTCAGTCCATATATCTAGGGTGGAAACCTGGATTTGGAAAGTCTAAAACACTCCCATCTAGTGGTGCTGCTTTGGCTATTTCAGGGACTAAATTTAAAGAGGTTGGGATGTGATTAAAAAATCATATAATCTAATATATACTTGCTGGCCCATGTTAAACTTTCAAAAGTATACATGAACAAAACAGCAAAATAGATACAAGAGATTAAAATTATTTCCATGTTAAGCAGTCTACAACATAGATTAGAAAGAAGGCCCAAATATTTATCAATTTCATTTTAAAGATTGACATGAATGAATATAAGATCAAGCTTATGAGTAGGAGTAGCATAGTTTTTTGCTTGTTTGTTTTTTTGAAACAGGGTCCCACTATGTAATTTAGTCTGGCCTTGAACTCACTATATAGTCCAGGTTGACCTCAAACTTCTGGCAATCCTCCTGCCTCAGCCTCTGAATGCTGGGACTTACAGGCATGTGACACCATACCCAGCTGATATATCATAATTTGTATTTGTATTTTACTTTGTATTTACTTACTGGCTTCTTGAAAGATCTGCTCATTTTTCGTTGAGTTTTTTGTTTGCATGAGAAACCATCCCCATCCATTCTGGGGACTGAATTGAACCAGGGCCTCACAGATGGTAGGCAAGTGTTTTACTACTGAGCTACATCCCCAGGCCTTTTATTTTATTTTATTTTTATTTTTGAGATAGAGTCTGGTTAAGTTGTCCAGGTTGGCCTTGAATTTTCTATCCTCCTACCTCAGCCTCCTAAGTGGCCTGCATTACAGATATGTAAAACCATGTCTGGCAAAAACTCTTGACTTTAAAGATTCAGTGCCTGTGATTTGTCACTGTGCATTTAGTATTCTGTCATCTGAAAACAACATTTCAGTACTAAAGGTGATGAAACTCTTTCATAAGCATTATACTTATGTTGGACTTTGTACGAAGAAATAATTAAATAGTGTTTAATCTCAATGGCTATGAAAGTAAGTGGCACATTTCTTATGAATTGTTTTTACTATCTGGGTACTATATATATATTTAGCTTCCTTCAGGGACCATTTGAATTAATTGACTCTAATCTGAATTATGCATTTTAATATGTCTCAGGTTGTTAAAATAACATAAATTAATGTCTCATGCCCATGTAATAATTGCAATATTAGCTTATTTCCTGAAAATTTTCTAAATGTAAGATGTCTAAAAATAGAGTGGAGGTGGATTGGACAGTTTGCAGATTATGAGTTGGAATAAAAACATCTCAGTTAAGCCAAAAACATGGCAACCAATATTTTCTGTTATAAAAATATTTTAGATGAATTTAGTTTTTTTATGAAAGCTGTCTGAAACCGAAATGAAGAGCAGAAGCTCTGTGTTTATTCACAGGCCAGTAGTAATAATACCTGCAGCACAAATCACACGTCGTTTCCCTCAGGAGCCAGCAAACCTCTACTCAAATTCTTAGAACCCAGCTTTGCCAAGAGGGGGAAAGATCGTACCTGGTGGTTCTGAATGTCAACCTTCACCTTGATAAAGCTTGTGGACGTAAACACCACCAGGCAGCCTTTACAGGAAACTAATGTTAACTGTCCACTAGAGGCTGTAAGGAGACCAACAATGTCACTGTAGCACAACCCCAGGTTGAAACCTAAGGATCACTGATTTTTAAAGGGAAAGAGAAAGAAACAGAAAGCTGTAGAAACGAGAAAGAGTGAACAATAGTAGTTCTATTTAAGTAGCCATGTCTATGCGCCTGGCATTTCAAAATGTGAGAAAAAAATATTTCTGGGGCTGTTATTACCTTCTTCGCGAGTGTGCTTATTTTTATTTTTGAAGCGCGTTGGCTCTACAATCCAGAGTTGTTTAAAAGCTGACACATTTTTCTCCGTGATTCTGTATCCTGCTTCAGTTGGTGACTAACTGTTAAGTCATAAGTAAACTTCAGCCAAAAGGTCTCTCAAATGCAGTTTGTGGTCAAGAATAGAGGTGGCTTCCAGGGAGAAACGGAGGGATCAAATTTCCAGACGCAGTTCCAAGCACCTGAGGCAGGTCAAACGCTGCCCCGACACCTACTGGTCTTCCAGAATTATCGGTGGCAAGGACCGTGCGCCTTGCGAGCGGCCCTCCTAGATGCACCCTCTCTCCCTCCAGGTGCCACACCTGTTGGCGAGGTGCACCTCTGCAAAGAGGATCCCTCCACGCGGAGTCACCCGGGCGGTGGACTGGCGGAGGGGTCGGAGCGGAGGAGCTGAGCACCGCACTTAGCAAGCCAGCCCAGAGGAAGTTCTGCGGAGTGGATTCAGAAGAGCTGCTATTTAATGCTCCGTTTGCTTTCTCTATCTCCTACACGGTTACCTCACTTCCGATTAAATTAATGATCCCGAATTAGCCGCGAGAGGAGCCCGCGGGTCGTCTATCACGGCCGCAGAGGAATAGTTCAAAGCCCAAAGCAGATTTCCGGACTTGCAGAAACAGAAAGAAGGGAGGGCCGGTGGTTGCTAGCTCTCCCGGACAGGAGAGGTGAGGATGCATGTGGCATCAGGGGGACCCTTAAAACTTTCCAGAGTTGCACGCTGAGGCAGCCCCCGCGGCCCCAGGTCTGGGTTCCCGAACGCCGAAACGACTCGGGTTGGAAGCTTAACGTGCAGCCGGTGATCAGTGAGCTTAGACGCTTCTCCAGCGCCTGGACCCAGGGCCAGTTGGGATTAGAATTAGCCAGCTTCCCCGCCTCCTTGGGTATTTCACCGGAGCTGAAGCCTGACACCCCTGGGGCGGGGGGGAGTCCCCCAGATTGCCCGAGTTGCACCCCGCTGTCACTCTGTTCCTCCAACTAGGTACAGAGAGCAGGGAGCAGAGGAGGCGCGCAAGCACCGACCGGTCACCGCTCCAATTACCTCATCGCTCCAACTCCCCACCCCTCTCAAACCTGGAAGGAGCACCACCCCCGGGGGCCAAGGCCTGCGTTACCCCCCTTCTGCTCCCAGGTCCAGATCCCCGATCTTCTAGGGGCGCGGTGCGGCCTTCCCACCCGGGCAGCGCGCACCCAAGGGTTAAGGGCGC
>NW_022900922.1:24945162-24945442 GCF_012274545.1 Fukomys damarensis
AGGGGAGCGGGAGGAGGGGGAGGAGAGAGCGGAGTATACCGCAGACATCATTTCTACTACAGTGGCGGAGCCGTACAGGACCTGTTTCACTGCAGGGGGATCCAAAAACAAGCCCCGTGGAGCAGCAGCCAGACCAACAGCAGCCGCAAGACATTGTTTCTCTCCCTCTGTACCCCCTTCCCCACGCAACCCCAGATCCATTTACACTTTACAGTAAGTGGCTATTTTTTTTCCTCCTCTGATTCTTTCTCTCCCCCTCCCCCTCCTTTCTCCCCCTTAG